>NC_029786.2:96821320-96822125 GCF_000816755.2 Arachis ipaensis | reverse complement strand
AAAAAAAAAAAATATGATAAATGCAAAAGTTGATCAGATTTCTCAGAAGAGTAGTAGTAATAGTGTTCTTCAGATTAAGCAAGATGATAAATTCTTCTGCAGGCTTCTGTCAAAGGAAACTTCAATGGCAAACCCATCTTTCAGATTCTCTTCTTCTTCTGTTAATGTCCCATTTGTTTGGGAATCTCAACCTGGCACACCAAAGTACAAATTATTCTCTCAAGAAACTCTTCCTCCTTTAACTCCACCACCCTCTTATCACAACAACAACAACAACAATCTTAATAATAATGCATTGAAGAGGGTGAAGAAGAATAATTCAAGATCAAGTAGCAACATTTTCATGGCATTGTTTACAAAGATGAGTCTCAAGAAGATTATTACGCCTTCGCATTCACCGTCGCCATCACCGTCATGTTCTTTGTCTTCGAGGTGGACAACCTCGGATTCGTCCAAGGTTGTCCCCATGGCGAAGATCGGAAGGAGGAGATTCTTGAGTTATGGTTCTTCGTCTTTCGACTTTAGAGGGGCGAATAATGAAGAAGATGGTGGTGGTTCATCATCACCACCACCTTCTTCATCGGCATTGTGCTTTGCAATTTCACGTGCCATGAGCTCTAACAGTGGTTTCCAAAGTTCTTACAAGAGAAAAGCACAATAAAAGGTAATTAAAGACTGCGTTTTGTTTTGAAGTATGTATAATTAATTAATTAATTAATGATAAAAATATAAATATATATCGTTAGATATATATTTATTTATTAAAAAATAGACATGTACAAAAACAAGTAAATATTTTTGTCTG
>NC_029786.2:96820098-96820556 GCF_000816755.2 Arachis ipaensis | reverse complement strand
TAGTTATAAGTTAGAACTAATTTTGATTTAAAGTGATTTATTTTGGAAATTTATTTTCTTCATTAGCTAGAGGTAATTTAGATATAAAATTAAAGTAAAAATACTTCACTTCTTTTTTTTTTTTACCAAAAATAAGGAGACTCGAACTCGCAACTTCTAAGTAGGTATGAGACGACTATGTCATTTGAACTATAACCAAATACTTCACTTCTAATAAATTCAAGTCAACAGAAAAAAAAATTGATTATAGTAGACAATAAAAAATAATATCAATTTTATAAAATGGCCTATAGAATTGGTTATGAATCACAGAATACCTTGGTTAATAAGCATACACATATAGTTCTGGTGATCAACTAACTATAGTTGTAGAAAAGGATCTATAGCTCTTTGCAAAATTTGGAGATTTTTTGGTTACTAATAATTTAGGTCTAATTAAGCATTGATTAACATGTAGA
>NC_029786.2:96810273-96820040 GCF_000816755.2 Arachis ipaensis | reverse complement strand
GAAGCATCTTTGACCAATGCTTTATCTTTAGGGAATTTGCTTTGTCTTTCTCAACAATTTTATTTATTGCAAATTAAAGAGCAAGAACAGTTGGGAGTTACTTTTATTTATTTCTTGCTGAATCAAATTTTATAGACAAAGGGAATTAAAGGTTGTCAAAATTTTATGGTCAAGACATGTCACAATTCATTGCAAAAGCTTTCAGTGTTAATTAGCTACAAATGATTAGGAGGTTAAAGTTATTACTTAATTTGTTGTCTTTTTATGAGGTAGTACCATCAATTCTTTTAAATACAATAAATTATATATTAATTTGAGAATATAAATATATCAAAAAATCACTGTAGCATATTAAAAATAACAAAAGGAGCATTATATTATCAATTCGGCTTCAATTGACCAATACGAAATTAGTTGTGATGGTAAATATTTAATTCTTTAACCTAAAATCTACTTGAATTTGAGTCCAAAGAAAAAAAAAATAACTACCCATATAAAAATATATTCATACAAAAATAATAGCTAAGATCAATAAATAATTTAATATATCTAAATAAATTGTGTAATATAATACATATCAAAGTCTTAATTTAATTTTAATCTTTACATGAAAACGTGTGAGTAGTAAAAAAATGCTATAAAAAAAAAGACCTAAATGCATGCAGGCAGTATAAGACGAACAATTTTTACCGACAATTAATCAATTTTATCGACCACCATCGATAAAAGAAAAAATATTTGGTAACCAAAGAAAATTAATAAAAAACAATCATAATTTACTTTATTTAGCATTTATTAATTGTTGCGACAATTAATAAATACTAAATAAGACAAATTTTAGCTGTTTTTTTGTCTCCCTAATATTACGGAATAAAAGTACGTGGGTGAATCGGAGTTAAAATTTTTTTACTAATATTATTGACGGTTTTGAGCCATCGGTAAAAATAAAATAATAATAGTAACACTGTTTTTGGCTGTCGATAAGTTTTGAAAAAAATATATTAAATAGTACTGAAAGTTCAACATTAGTACAAATAAATAAATATTTTTTTTTTATAAAATTCATATTTATATATAGACGTCCTAAAAAACTTGCTTGAATTTTGGTGAAGGGTGGTTGGTAAATTTAGAATCATTTAAGAGAGTTCATTTCCTTTGGGCAGTGGCTTCAATGGTTTGTTGCTGTGTCGTATGGGCAAAGGAACATATTAATACTGTGCACTTCCCTGTGTCACCATCACTGATTCTTGTTTAGATACAAAATATTTATTTCTATCTTTATATATTTGTTTTAGAACAAAATTGAAATGTAATGAAATTGATCACATCTTCTTCGTTCTATGCAATTTCTGTAATAATTAGTAGGATAAGAGAAAGCGAATTGCACACCAATTCTTTTGTAAAACGTGCAACAGTAATCAAATATGCATCTAACTTGCTTAAATAAACAGTGACATAATAATGGTTAGTTTTTTATTTGTAGTTTGCTTAAATAACCAGTGACATGTTATCATGGGCTTTGTATAAGAATTATTTATGTTATATAATTATTTACGTGTATGCTCTTCTCGATTTAAATTTTTAAGAAGTATTTTTATGATATAATATTAAAATTTTTTTATTATAAAAAAATTTGATGGATACTATTTTATAATTGCTTTTATATAAAAATATTTTATTTTGACTATTGGATAATAAATTGTAAAGCTTAATTTTCATATACTATAAAAGTGTTGTCTTTATTTAAAGTGTGATAAAATAAATAAATCACATTTTTTAAATCAAAATCATTATGAGAAATTGTTTTTGACATCTTCATCGAGTAGTTGCTAAAAAATTTAGAGTCTAGATCTTATTAACTTAAAAAAAAGTTAGCATAAAATAAATAAAAAAAATCTTGTGTTAAATACATGTTAGTATATATAATTATTCACCATGTGCTTACTTCAGTTTAAATTTTTGGAAAAAATAATTTGATGAGAATTTAATCACAGATTTAATTTACAAAATGATAGTGTAAAAATTAAAATTAATTTAGTCAGTCTTTTAATTTAAATAATATTATTTAATTAATTTAAATATTCACTTTTATAGCGAAGAAATTATAGCCAAAAAATTAAAACTAGTTTATTTCATTGTTTTGCTCATAAATTTTAGAAGAATGTTATTATTGTATTAATAAGTTAAACTTGATCTATCGTTACAGTGAAAGAGAACTCCTCCTTTTTATACGATTAATATATATATTTCTTTTTGTCTCTATTAATTATGAAAATAAATTCATTTAATTAAGACAGCATGCATTAATTAATATCAACATATAAATACACTATGATTCAAATCAAACTCTCGAAAATAATAAGGTAGGTGATATCTCTGTTCTTAAGCAGGGCAAACACCAATTAATTACCAAGAAGGTGGGGATGAGACTCAAAAAGATATCGAACATAACATTGTTTGGGTTGAAGGCTTTGCTTCAAGTTCAACCAATTTGTCGGCAGACAAAAAATTATTAAATAAAAAAAAAAGTTAATAGAAAACAAAAACTAGTGACTTAGCTGTCTCTGATTCCCATGTGCACAAGGATGGGCCACAGTACAGTTTGTGTTTAGCAACCATGATGCACCCTAAATAAATTCCATAATAGGAAATGTAATAATTCACATACTCATGCATCAATTTTTCTTTAGTTTCACCATATATGCATTGATCCTTTATTAAACTCAATATTGGGGTAATTTTGTCCCCTATTAAAATTTTTTTTCATTATTTATTTATTTATTTATTTACTTTTTAAGTATAAATCTTAATTCCAATTCCCACATTGGTAATCTTGGTGTATGGCAGAGTATGTGTAATTAAATTTGCTAATTACATTCATCAAATATGAAAACATCAAAGCCTTTCTATACAATGACTTAGGCTATGTTTAATTGTTTCACAAGAGTTAAAAAACATTTACAATAGTCTAATATTATTTGACTTTGTGAATATTTTCACCTACTACAGGTATGTATGTTGTATGGTAGGTTTAACAAGAATAAATTACATTAGGCAAAAATGGTTAATATATCATGTGATCAGAGTAAAGTTTATGATTAATGCATGTTACATGCAAACAGAGGCTGCTTCACTGATTCTTGTAACTTGATGAATTGCATTTGCCAAATAGTTTACATTGCTTGGTGTCACACCTCCCATGCTGCAAGTACAACAACCTTAAGAGTTAAATGAAGCTTATTATTATTTATTGAAATTAACAATTAGAACAGAATTTTAATGTATGTTTAGTGAAAGTGTGTTCCAGCATGCTCTCGTTCTTTTTTTATATTCCTATTTTACCCCTGTAATGTTCTTTCCACTAAAACCAAACATAATATAGAGATACAAAAATGATAAATACTATCATAAAGATTTTACAATTAACTTTGTGTGAAGATGTATTTTTTTTTTATCATTAGATGATAAACAAACAAAACACACTTTTAACATAAGACTCTTCACTCTTCATAAGAAGATGTTTTTAACATCTTTATTTAAATAGGTGCCTATAAAAACTGTGTTCTTTTTCTTACTTTTTCTAGGTTTCTATCCTCGTTGTCTTGGGATAGGAACCAAACGATTTGCAAACTTTTCTTTTATTCGTCTCATTATTCTTAGATATTTACCAAATATGGGGATGGTCTATACTATAAGAAAGTTTTCAAATATATTCGGAATACTGGTATTTTAATAATCTTAATAGTTGATTTTAATTAATATATATTATATATTTTTTTTATAATTGAGATCAATGGTAAAAATTATTAGAACATCGGTGTATCTAATATACTTAAAATTCTTTTCTATACTTGGATTTTTGGTTTGCTCAAAGTTCTGAAAATCGAATCAATCACTGAATCGGTAAAATTAGAAATTCAAAGATTTAAAGATTTAATCGAGATTCAACCAAAGTTATAAAACATATATATAGTTTTAGAAAAAGTGACTTTTTTTTTTTGTATTTTACTATTTTAAACTAATTAACCGCTAAAAAAATTATGCTGGTTCGACCCGTTAACTGATCCTTTGACTAGTTTTTTTTATGCTCTAACCAAATAATTGCCAACTACTTTTTGTTTTGAACCAGACCATTCTGATGACCGATTCCCAATTAATTTGATTGAACCGACCGATTCGGTCAGGCTCGCAAAACCATAGGTTTGTTAGGTAACTAACTTTTTTCGGCCAACAAAATAATGTATAAGAGAAGAAAAATATTGACCGAAAAAAATTGGTTTCCGATCTTTTCCACATAAGCGTACCTTATTCGTCCATCTGGACTCATATATATATGGAATAGCTTCTCCAAGTGTCTAACCTGATCAGGGGCTAATCCAGAAAACAGAACATGCCAACCTGAATTCGGTACATGAACTAAAGTCATGATTTGTTTCCTCAAGCAAAAGGTAAAACAACATATATGCAAAATCACAACACCAAAAACCTGATTAGTTATATGTTCCCAGTTGAAAGATGAATCCAAGTCCTCAAGATTTCGATGTAGAGTAGTTCGCATTGCTCGGATTCTGTTAGCCATGATCTTCAAAAAGACTGAATCTATTTAGAAATGGAAAAAGCAAAAAATATGGTTTAAGGCAGTGATTTTACCTTCATCTCTTTCTTCCATTGTTCTTTCATGTTTGGATCACTCAAGATCATAGTAACAAGTAAAATGCCATGGATTGGAGGGCTGCTATACATTGAATGAGCAATGTGCTGTAGTTGGCTTTTCACTGCAGCTGCTTGCTTTATATCCCGGGTCAAGACACTATTATCGACATTCAAGCATATCAGTCTATGAAGCACGGACACAGACACTTGACATAACGTCAACATGGAGACAAACCGAATTTTTAAAATGAAAGTACATAGACATGGAATATATTTGTGTATATTTTCAAGACTAATATGGTTTTCAATTATTTAGATTTGGAAAAAAAAAGTGTAGTATTTACTACTTTCTAATCTTGGCCAAAAATTGTGTAGCATTCTTAACTTGTGTCATTTATGCCGATACTTGCTAGCAGGTTCATTTGACAAATTTGTAAAATTATTATTCTTATTGAGATTTCTAAACCCCATATATCATAGTCAAGTTGTGTTTGAAGTATCTTTGAATTAGAAAGTGTAATACATGTTTGGTCAAATCCATTTTTGCATATGATATGATGTTTAGTTTTTAGGTCGGACACTAACATAGTTGATTTAGAGTTCAATTAGCGAGTCAACTTTTTTCAGCCAATATCAGTCAACTCTTTAAAACTACTTTTTTTTATCCTAAATTCTAAATCCTAAACATAAAACCTAAATTCTCCAAAAACTGAGGGTTAAAAGAATAATTTTCAAAAGCAAATAGCTAATACTGACTAATTAAAAGTTGGTTTCCTATAGTTATTCGTTTATTTAGTCGCGCTTTCTAGAACTCAATAAATCAAATAACACAGTACAACATATTGGTGACATTGTTACACAATTTAACTTTTATCACAAAAATGCATCACAAAATATTTTTGACCTAACTTATAATGCACGGAGACAGAGTCATTGTATATGATATGCTATGCTTCTAATTACAAGGATTTAGAACTGAAACTTTGGGGAGTCAGATTAACAATCTTTACCTTAAACAACCAACTTTATGCCCGAATAGTCCCATATTCTTTGCAAATGATTGAGCACAGCCTACTAAATGTCCATCTTCAACGAAAATCCGAAGCGCCGCAGCATCCTTATCAAGATCACCACTTGAAAATCCTTGATATGCCATATCAAAGAAGGGAAAATGATTTTTGACCTGGAAAGTAATTACTAAGAGAATGTTACAATCGATTCAAAGTTATGGTATCATAGCAAATATTTAAGCATCTTATTATGTGTCATCACATACCTTGAACTGGTATGAAATCTCTCTCCATTGTTCTTCAGTGGGGTCAACACCGGTTGGATTGTGAGCACAAGGATGAAGCAAGAAGATCGAAGAATCCGGCGCGTTCTGAACTTGCAAGTTACAAGCACAGAATGAACATAGAATAGTCAAAAGTTTGTTTTATATATCATAGTATAGTTGCATTTGGATTGGACGATGGTAGTTCATATGTTAATACTAAATGCTGATCATATATCCTTAGATTTGCTTGAAATACAAGAATTCAAGATGTGTATAATGGATGCTAAATTTCTATGTAATTCATGATCATGAAAATCATGCATAACTTTGATAACTAAATTATTATATACCTTGATATCATTTATGAGTGCATCAAAATCTAAACCCTTTGTATCAGGATCATAGTAGTGGAATGTTTTGACTGGAATCTGAGCCTGTCTCCAAATGTTGTGGTGACTATAACATACAAACTTTGAAAATTAGATGCTGGGGAAAAAAAAAACATCATCAAGAATAATTCTGTGGAAAAAGGACTAACTTTGGCCAGGTAGGATCTGGAAGATGAATTAGAGAATCAGGATAGAAATTCCTTTGGAATTCGGCAAAAAGCCGACACGCGCCGGTTCCGGACAAAGCTGGAACTCCAGCATACAACCCTTCTCTTACAACAAATGAATCATTCCCATATGCCAACTTTACACTCTCCATAACAAACTTTGAACTAACCTCAGAAGAGTTTGTTTCCCTGTCAATAAACACATTAAATAAACTCTCCATGAGAAGGCAAAAGAAATATTCATAGAATCAGTTTTACTCCAAGAAATCTGCAACTAATTGTGGCCAAACTAGAGTGTATGTACCAAAAACTGACACAGATTATGTAAACTGTTCTAAATGTCGGAGTATAATCAACGTTTTATATGATCAATTTTGGCACAGAGTAAAGATGATTCAATTAATTATCGACCCGTCAATAAAAATAACTACTTTTCAGAATCCGGTTCTATAGACTAGACTAGCCAGATTGTTACAAAAACTTAAAAAAAAAAAATCATAATCCAACATTCAATTCAGTTTCACTTTCCTATATAAGTAACATGGTAGCTTGTAAATTGTAATCAAGGAATGTTTCAGTGCTGAAAGCTAATTAAGACTCACTCTAATGTATATCTGTTAATCTTTGCTTCTGCATCACCAAAACATTGAGGAGTAAAGGGTTTTCCATTATCATCCCTATAAGTACCCTAACATATATAAAAATTATTAGCAAGATGTTAATATAATAACTAAGTAAGCATTTTGTTTTTCTCTTTCCATAGCAATAAGTTAATTACTTTAATTACTTACCATAGCAAGATTGACCTTGTGGGGAAAAGGGTCAGCAAGAAAAGACTCATTCACACTGACAATGGGGTTCTTTGGTGCAACTCTCACTTTGTCCCACCAACCATGGCCACTACAAGTGGATACAAACCTTCTCGCTGTTCTGCCATTGAAGTACCTCCACATCACCACCATGATCATCAAGCATATGCTTTAATTTGGAACTTGGAAGTTGTATATATATATAGTAATATTATATATTGATTTATGATTCATTGAGTTGAATCAAAACTGAATTGTGTATATGTATATATACATATCCATAGAGAAGGAGAAGAAGGTTAGTGAGTGAGTGAACTTTACCTTCAACTGCCGTGGTTTTTTGTTGTTTTTTTTCCTCAAAATGTTTCTATGTGCTCCTTTGGGTTTGTTTATGGTTTCTTACTTTCTCTTTTTGCATGTAAGAGGGAACAAAAACAAGAACCACATGGCCACGTTTGTTTGACTTGTTTTCCACCGTCAGATGATGGCCACGTGTCATCAGATTCTCGCAATGTCGCTTTGTAATTTGTGAAATGTATATTGTAATTTTTGTCGATATCTAGAAGAAAATCATATTAGAAAAAAAGATATTTTAAAAAAAAAACTTTTAATTTTAATTAGAGGACTAAAGCATGATAAAATAACTAAAATATTTCAAATAAAAATAGAAAGTTTTAAAAACGTTAAAAATAAAATTAATACTTAACTTAATGTTAGGACTAAAATAATATTTTATTTGAAGTAAAAATATCATGTGAACACTCACCAATCATTTGTTTTCAAGTAAATAATCTATAACAGAGAAATTAATCACTATTTTCGGTGATAGATACTTTAAAAATAGATAGGAGGGAGGGGATTTTTTCAGAAATAAAACAAAAAAAATTCATATTTTTTAAACACCATTTTTTGAATTTTAATTCCTTAAATACAATTTTTTTTTGTTTAGAGCAAGTTCGCCGCACCTCGACAAACTCTATAAAAATTATAGAGTTCGTCTAACCGCCGACAAACTTCCTTTAATTTTTTTGAATTCCACATTCTTAATCTATTATCATCATTTTCAAATAGTATATAGATCTACAAACAGTATATAGGAGTATACAAAAATACACAGACAACAAGCATAATTTCTTCAAGAATTTTTTTAATTATAAATTAAAAAAATAAGTCATATTTAACAATGGCAACTATTATCATCGTCTCCAAAAATATACAAATACACCGGAATAAGTCATATTTAACAAGAAATTTTTTAATTATAAGTTGTATTTTATTTTTAAAAAAATTTAAAAAAAATAAAAGATGGTGAGGGTAGGTATATATGTTAGATATCAGAGATACCTAACTTGATAAAGAAAAAAGACTTAGAACAAGCTATATATAAGCGAAATGATGAGAGCAGAGAGGTGGGCTAATTTTTTTGGATATGAACCAAGGGTTGGTGTAACGCCCGTTTATGGCGCTGAGAGGTGTTTAACTAGTGTGTGACGACGATTAGCTAATGGAGGGAAATCAGACGGTCCGATTTCATGCAGGAGGTGAGGGGCACAAATCGGACTGTCCGATTTGTGCGTGGCGTAGTTGCATGCATGCAAATCGGACCATACGATTTGGAGCATGCATAAGATTTTTTTTTTTTTAGCCCAAGGAAATCGGACCTACCGATTTGAGGGCTGATTTCAGAAAAACTCCAGCTAACCCAAATCAGACCCAGCGATTTCTGGGTTTAAAAAAATTTTTGGGCGGACTTTCTACTAATCGGACTGTCCGATTAGTTAGTTCTAAAAATTTCGAATGGCCATACATGCGGTCGGATGGTCCGATTTGAGTGTGATATATATATATAGATGTACCCACCCAATCTGAGCAGCTCATTTCATTCCTCCTCTTCGGTGCTACAATTCTCTAAACATCTTCTCTGCAAATCTCTTCTTCTTTATTTGTAGATCTCTTCTTCTCTATTATCATGGATGATAGAGTAAGATTAAAAGTGTATTATCATGGCCATATTTTATTACAAACATCAGAAGGAGTGAAATTTGTGTGTGATAATCCGTTAGATATTATTATTCCATTTACACTGTCATTTGAAGAATTAAAAGGGGTCATTTGTGAGAGGATGGATTCTCAAATATCTAGGAGAGTGTCGTGTATTCTGTACAGATATCCTATATCTGTCTTTGGTGGGTTCGTGCAATTTCAAACGAAATACGTGACCGACGAAGCGAGCATGCAAGAAATGTTTTCAGTGTATCTTGAAAGTCGGTCGCGAATGACGTTTATCGAACTGTATATCGAGTTCGAGCAATCTGCAGCGGACCGAGATATTGAATTGGAAGATTACAACAGTGATAGTGAAGAAGAGTTCGAAAGTAACTACGAGGTCGTTGATCCGGGTGTAGACGAAGATCAAGCTGACGAGGCTATGGTGGCAGATGTGGCGGATGTGGCAAATGCACTAGCAAATCAG
>NC_029786.2:96806143-96809925 GCF_000816755.2 Arachis ipaensis | reverse complement strand
CGATGAAGCGAGCATGCAAGAAATATTTTCAGTGTATCTTGAAAGTCGATCCCAAATATCGTTCATCGAATTGTATATTGAGTTCGAGCAATCTGCAGCGGACCGAGATATTAAATTGGAAGATTACAACAGTGATAGTGAAGAAGAGTTCGAAAGTAACTACGAGGTCGTTGATCCGGGTGTAGACGAAGATCAAGCTGACGAGGCTATGGTGGCAGATGTGGCGGATGTGGCAAATGCACTAGCAAATCAGTAGCCATTTGTGGAGCCGAGTTTCATGCGATCGTTGGATTTGGAGGCCATGCATGCACCGGAGTTTCCTCAATATGTAAATGCAAGTGCGCCGTTAATTTAAATTAAGATTTGTGATAGTATGATTTGTGTGCCATTTGGGCCGGACTGGCCGGTTCGACCGGATTGGTCCGGTTTAACCAGACTGGTCTGGTTCAACTGGACTAGCCAGTTCGACCGAACCGACGAACAATATTAATACCCAATAATCTCTAATATTATTTTAATTAAACTCAAATATCTATAAATTATTATTCCACTAATTCCTAACATTATTACTATAATAAACTATTATTAATCTCTAACATTATAATTATTATTTTAACTAAAATAAAAAATTTTGGAATAGAAACTTACATAGTTAGGATGATCAAGATAATTAGCAATGTGGAGTTCTGGACGATTCACATCTTTTATTTTTCTTCTTTTAGGCATACTTTCCTGTGTGGTCCAATTTTTTCAGCTCAAACCTTCAACAATAGAGTGAACTACCGTGGTTGGGGGTGGGGTATATGGGAGAAGAGAAATGGAACAAAGTGAAAGTGAAATGGGAATGGGAAAGTGAAAGTGAAACTGGCTTAAGGGAGCTCGGGTGGTTGGGATCATTTCATCTTTGCTGCACCAACGTGCATGCGCGACACGTGGCTGGGGGCGCAAATCGGACGGTCCGATTTGTGTACTTGCCCAGCCTAAAATCGGACCGTCCGATTACTGATTCTCAAAACGGACCGTCCGATTTCTTCGATCCTAGCCGTCACACTCCGGTTATGCATCATACAGCCCCATATTGTCATACACCACTCCTCCACCAATATTAAAAATAAAAAAGTGCAGAGAGGTGTGTAGAAAACTAATAATTGAATTTATTATTGAAAGTACACCATGTTAACTAAATTTATATGAATTGGAGAATGTGACTTATTATTCACAAAGAAAATTAAATAAATGATTAAGGATGTGTTTGGAAAGTTTCAAAAAGTAATTTTTTTTGAGTTTTTAATTTATAAAAAGTAGTAGTATTAATGTCTAGTGTAATTTTCAAAATCAAATTGCAGCTTTTTAAAAAGCTATTTAGGAGTTTATAGAAAAGTTTAAAAAGATGACTTTTTTCATAATACTACTACATTTTATCACATTTCTATAAAATAAGTACTTTTAGAACTAAAAACACAAACACAAAATAACTTATTTATAAATTATTTTTAATACAACTATTTATTATTTAAACTATTTTTTCAAAAAAAATTTAATTAAGCTATTTACCTAAACTAGCCTAACGCGCCAAAGAAACAATTTTAATTCCCCAAGGCTGGGTCAGAAATCAGAATGTCATCCAAAAAAAAACAACTTGTTTATATTTATCCTTAAAGTTTATTAGCTAAAATTTCATCAAATTGAATCTCTAATTTGAACTTACATATACAATAACAATGAAAACATACAATATATCACAAAAAGATACAAATCTTTTTTCTTATTATTACATAGACAAATTCAAACATATATTTTCACAATAATAATTAACATAATCGCAATACATATTATATATATTACACTTCACAATTATATTCTTGTATACACACTTATTTAATTTCCGATCCTCACCTTAACTAATTTAATGAATAAAAATCAATAATAATTGTTGACTTTCCTGCAATTAGCACGAATTTCACCTTGTTCCCCAGTTAGTGGCTGAATATTTCCCATCTTAATCATAGAATTTGCAAAGTCTTGAAAGAAAGCTTTGGAATTATAGCTATACTCCTTAACCAATTGATCCGTGGGGCCACCATTGAAGAATTCTTGATCAGAATGAAGAAGGCCCTTCTTGTTGATCAAATCACTATAATATTGAGAATCAAATTTTGTAGCCGTACAATCCAAAGGAGCAAGATTATCATCACCTACTCCAACATCCCTAGGGCAAATGTACCTAAGAGAATTTGCAAATTTGGGATCAATGTTTGTGTCATTGTAAATATGGCCCCTATATGTAACACAACGTGCTGAACCTATGGTGTGTGCTCCATAGAGAGCCACTAGGTCCTTCTCATCTAGCCCTTGGTCTTGGAAGCTCTTCATTAGTTGGGGAAGGTCAAGAAATGGCGCCGGCAGGTTCGTGTTTGCGCCGTTAGGGTTTGCTGTGGTAGAGTCTCTTCTTCCTAGTCTTACATCCCATGTTGGACCTCCTAACTGCATATTTGAACAATTGAATTTTGATGATCGATTTTTTCAAATATAGAAATTATTAATAATTTTTATTTTTAAGACTGAAATTTAAAAAAAAAATTTATTAATTATTTATTACTCGACCAATTCAATTTGTTGGTAATTTTGACGGATTTTATCTTGAACTAATTAAGTTGAGTACAAAAACTTCAACAATAATTTTGCATGCTGATGATATTTAAAACCATGAAAAAGTGCCAAATATATTGCCTTCTCTATTGTAAATCAAACCCCAGCTAGCCAGCATATATTTATTGGATACCTCTTATAATGCTAAATAAGGTAAGTTATAGCTGTTTTTGGCTGATTTTTTTTTGTTACCAAACATTTCTGATATTTATTAAATGGAAAAGTATAGGGTATCAATATACTATCTGTCAATTTATTATCAACAATAATTAATTATTATATTTTAAACACATGTATAAAGAGACACATGCAGAAAATATATCTATAAAGATATTTTTATTAGACATAATCATAAAAAAAATATTTTTATTAGACACATCCACAAAGACACTTTCATTAAATACCGTTATAAATCAGAGTTGGCAGAAGTTGACAAAAATGTTGTTGATAACGTAGCGGGATTGTTATTAAATTGAACTTTTTAGGTCTTTTATGAACGAATTATTAAGAAAATGTATTTTAATATTTGTAAGTTGTTGCGTTCTTACATGCTGAATATAGTTCAATAAAATTTAGTATAATAAGAAAAAACTATTTGACATGAGATGTATGATTATTATGTCTATGTAAAGTTTAATAATTCTTGACTAGATCAACAAGATTATATATTAATTAAAATTAAATAACTTACTGCAACCACAGAATCTCTAGCAGCAACAGCCAAAATGTCTGCACAAGAAACAATTGGGTTTCCACAAGCTTCGTCCACTGCATGCTTGATTTCATCGACCACTTCAAATCCTCGAACAGAGTTCTTATTAGGCAATGCATTCTTTTCACTCTCAATGGTGGATGTGGGGTCCAGAAGAATTGAACCATCACAACCCTGAAATCACCATTTTAAAAAATATATATATCTTAGTAATTAATTAACTCTACGTTATACAAAATTATTAGGTCATGCACTAGACAAGAAGTGTCCAATTTACATAAATAATACACCTACATAAAGAAGAAGTATAGAGAATAATTTTTAAGTAGGTAATATTAAGCTAATCTTTTTATTATAAAATTATCTTTTCAATTTTTAAGTTTTAGAGAATTTAAAATTTAAGAGTAGGTTTTTAATTTTA
>NC_029786.2:96805208-96806104 GCF_000816755.2 Arachis ipaensis | reverse complement strand
ATAAATATGAAGTATCATATGTAATATTATTTAAACTATAAAACAGATGAATGTAATGTATATATATATCTTACATTAACAAAGCAATCATGGAAGTGCAAGCGAAGCAAAGAAGCACCCATACGGCGTTCTTTCTTTACGGCAGCCTTCACAACACTTTTGATGGTACTCAAAGCATTAGGGCATGAATTCTCATAGTAATCTGGTGTTAGCTGTGACAAACCACTGCTTGCAACAATTGCAAACACCAAAACACTTAGAATTAATGAGAAATAATAATTCCCATGTGATGATGCCATTTAACAAATATTTCGATTAATATAACAAGATCTCAATAATTGGAATGAACAAGTAAAGAACCAAGCAATACTACTACTCTTGTTTTGTTTAATTTGTGTTGTAATGTTATTGCCTTGTGGTGCTATATATTGTGTGCGTGTGATGCATGCCTTGTGAAGTTGTGATTATTATATTGGTTGACTAGGTTTACAAAATGACCTTTTCTACTAATGAACTGTTCATTATGTTGATTAATATATAAGATTAAGGAATTAAGAAGGTAATTAATTAATAGTATTTGCAAGCAATTAACCAATTAGCGGAAAGAATGAATTTGTCAATGATTGATTAAGTCCTTCATGATAGGGAGTAGGTAGTCGGTTAGTCAACTACTAAAATGAAAAGTAAATATATATGAACATTGGGAATACAAGAACAATATTCAAACAAGTGTTGAAGGTTCGAATTTTGTCTTATGCATGCAATAATTTATTAATTAGCGATAAATTTTTAAATAAAGTTCAGTACTGCAACGGAATAATTCTTAACTTATTGAATTATTAGGAGATACTGTAGAAAATTAAAAAAATACGTACCTTCTAAATTCATATAGAAGA
>NC_029786.2:96790189-96804197 GCF_000816755.2 Arachis ipaensis | reverse complement strand
TAAAATTTATGGTGTTTTATTTTTTATTTTAACTTTTAATGACAAGTTATTTTAAGGAGAGTTACACTCCTTATTTTGTTCGGGAACACATTAACATGCTTTTAGGCATAAAGATGACATTTATTCTTTATTCTCATCATTACCCTTAATTTTTATTTTGATAATTGAATAATCATTAATTATATACGTTCATTTAACTAATTTTTTTCAGAATTTTAAATATTTCCCTAATTTATCTATTAATTTTTTATGTATATAAATTATTTTGAACATTTATTTTGAAATGAAGAGAGTAGCACTCATTGTAAATTTAAGAGTGAGCTAAATTAAATAAATATTAGGAAGGTTTGATTAAATTTTAAAATTTCAAAACGTGCATAAAATATTAGAAACATTTCAAAAATAATAAAATAATCGAAAGTAAAATCATCAAATTTGAGTTTGATTTAAATGATTAACGATAATAAGAGAATTTAAATACAAGTACATGAAAATCGGATTGATACAAATAAAATTAAAATAATGCTAAATTCTTATTATAAATCAAACTTCTTTTAAGGATGAAGTCTTTATATAATTTATAAGTGTGAGAAATTTTTTATCTCATAATAAACTATTTTTCAGAATTAAGTTAAAATTATTACCAATTCTCAATTTCACAACCAAATATTAAAAAGTAATTAAGAAAAGTAGAAACAGTCAGGTAACCACCACAATTTGTTCTCTTTTCAAAAATAAATAAATAAATGAATAAAACCCAGTTTGATATTTTGTAGTTTTCTTCTACTCTTCTAAGATTTTCCCGGATATTCATCGAAAGCAACTAAATGGTAATTATTCAAGTTAGTCATTCTCACTAAATATAAAAAACACATCAAAAGGATTATTTTATTTTATTTTAGATTTTTCGTGCATGGTAAAGTTTCAAAATCATGCAGTAGGATATGA
The DNA here is from genome assembly GCF_000816755.2 of Arachis ipaensis. Taxonomy (NCBI): domain Eukaryota; kingdom Viridiplantae; phylum Streptophyta; class Magnoliopsida; order Fabales; family Fabaceae; genus Arachis; species Arachis ipaensis. Next base: position 96,803,249 of record NC_029786.2, on the reverse strand, counting down.
TAGGGACTTGCTAGTTGCTACTTTTTTGGGTATAAACTATGAAAGGTCAAAATATAATTGCTAAGGGAAGGAGTCACAACAAATTAAACTACTATGGTATACGAAACCCGAAGATAATCACAACGCATAAATCCTCCCCCACAATGAACAACATCAATTAAATTCTGACCTGGCCAAACTATAATCACATGATTAGTATAATGATTTCACACGGTTATTTTTTTTTAATGTAAAACTTTACAAATAAGAAGATTAGTGCTGGAAAATTTAAATATCACATTCTATACTTTTTTTGACATTTTCGGTTGTGTTTTTAAATACTAAACAAACTCAAAAGTAAGAGTACAGTGGTAAAAAAACCAACGAAAGCAGGTATTAGCGAGAAATACCTATGACGAAGAGATAACAGGTATTAGGTACTACACAAATGACGTAGTAAAATATAACCATTAAAATTTTTTTATTATAAATTAAGATTGTTTATTACCTTTTATTTTATTTAACTATTATTTTTTATTTATTTTTTAAAATTAACTTTACTAATTTTTATAATCTCCCACTTAAAACTAATTTTGGTAAATTTTTAAAAAATTCATTTTTCTCATGTATTTGATAGACCATATATACGAGAATCTATATCATTCAAACTTTTCAGTTTTGATTGGTCTTGTCATGACATCTACTAGGTTATCTTTAGTATGAATTTTTTGCATATCAACACTCTCTTATTTTACTATTTCTCGAACAAAGTGATATTGTACTCCAATGTGTTTTGTTCTTGAATGAAAGGTAAAATTTTTTGCAATGTGCCAGGCACTTTGACTGTCGCAATACACAAGAATCTTCTGTTGTTTGTGCCCGAGTTCCTCCATCAACCTTTGGATTCAAATAGCTTTTCTTGCATACTTGTGTAGCTGTCATATATTTAGCTTCTGTAGTAGATAAAGCTACAATAGTCGGTAATTTAGATAGCCAGCTCACATCTCTTCTTCTAAGCATGAATACATATCTTGTAGTAGATTTTTGTTTATCAAGATCACCTGCAAAGTCTAAATCGATATATCCATTGACAATGAATTCCGATCCTACAAAACATAATGCAACATTCGAGGTCCTTTTGATGTATTTCAGGATCCTCTTAATAGCATTCTAATTCTCTTTACGCGGATTTGCCATAAATCAACTTACCACTGCAACTGCTTGAATAATATCTGGTCTTATACAGATCATGGCATACATAAGACTTTCCACCCACTACAAAAAAACAGGGTTAAAACGGCGGTTATTTTGGGGAATTATGGCGGTTAGAACCGCCATTATGGCCAAAACTGGCGCCTCCAAGAAACGCCATTATTCTGGGCGCCATTCTGGTTATTACGGCGGTTTTCAGAAAACTGCCGTAATAACCTGTAGATAATACGGCAGTTTTTTGAGGGTTAATATTTCCGGATAAAATGACGGTTTTTTATATGTTTAAAATGGCGGCTGTAACCGCCGTTTTTACCAGGATGTTGTGACATCACTTCTGTTTAAAACGGCGGTTGGAAACCGCCGTTTTTACCATTATAACCGCCATTTTTACCAAGTTATAATGGCATCTTTTGTGTTAAAATGGTAGTTTCTAGCCGCCATTTTTACCAGGTTATAATGGCATCTTTTGTGTTTAAAATGACATTTTTTAACCGCCATTTCTACCAGCGTATAATGGCATCGTTTTCATTTAAAATGGAGTTTCTAACCGCCATTTGTACCTAATTATGATGATAATTTTATGTTTTTAAAATAAGATTGAAACTACCAATTTAAAGTGATATTTTCAAAACTTACTTAAAAATCTCGTAATAACCAGAAGGCATAATCATAAATCAAATATCATAAGATGATTTTTAATTCATACATAATCCAAAAGTCATAATCCAAGTCATAATTGAAATGTCATAATCCAAAAATAAAGTATCAAAGTAACATTTTTTAATAATACGTCTTAACATATAATTCTTAATATACGTCTTAACATATTAAGCATGGTCATGCTTCCTTGTTGCTTGCTCCAGAAGACCTACTTCCTAACTCTTTTGGTGATGGAATCTCACTCTCCTGATCCAATCCCTATAACAAAAATATAATTATTATGAGCACAAGAAATGTAAGAAAAGGGCATATATTGATATACATTTTAAGTCTGATTTAATTTATAAGAAAAGGCATATATAAAAGAACACATATTTGTCAAACTTTAGAGACTAAAAAAATATAGTATAAAGTAAAATTAAATCTTTTTTTTCAGTAACAGCACTCAGCACAACTTTAAAAACCTTTTTTGTACACATGACAACTTGAATAGTAAAAAAACAAGAAAGTTTTGTTCCAACTTATTGATTTCTGGTTTAATTTTGATCCTTTAGATTTTCTCCATGCAGGGCACAGAAAAAAGGGATTCTTCATTGATGCCAAATTCAAATGACAAATTCTTCATTTTTGAATTTCCCATGCAAGAGATTAAGCCCAGTCTTGGATTTTCTTTGGTTGATGGGCTTGGAAGTAATGGTGGGCAAGTAGAGAATAATGATAATCATAATAATGGGAGGCTTCTGTTCCCTTTTGGAGAAATCAAGCATCACCATCATCATCATCAGTTGAAAGAATACTAGTCTTCCATTTAAACTCTTCACTAATCACCAATATTAAATGATGATTTGGGCTCAATTGGACCACAACAATCATAAATGAACCATCCTTGCCCATAATTATAATTAAGGAGTGTTGGGTTCAAAATTTGGATTAGGTTCTCAGAGTGGGGCCCCCTCCTTCTTCTCTGCCAGATCTCCTCATCCCCGTTCTTTCTCTTTCTCTCTCTCATGGATTCAGTTTCAGCTTCTCTGCAATAAATAATATTTGCTTCCATACGGTGTCGTCTCGTCGTTCTGACCTAAACCTCTCAGATTAGCAACTACACTGTCTTTGCAGCTGAAATTTAGACCAACCAAACATGTGCCGCCATTATCAATTTTATTAATCTGAGCAATCCGAAAATAATTTGGCTCAGACACCAATAGTAAGCTATAAGAGTTCAGTGAGAGAAGATGACACTGAAAGAGGGGGAAAAATAAAAATGAAAAAAATCAAAGCCTAATTGTTTCTTTCTTGTTTTAGCACTCAAGTCTCAACTAATGAATGATCATGTCTTGGAGGCTCTTCAACCATGACTTTCTGCAACACAAACCATACTTGATTGAAATTGAAGACACAGTAGTGTGGAGCAAATAGAAAAAAATTTACATTTTCAATAGAACTAAGAGGATAAAAAGAATTCAACTTGTAACAAATCAGCCGGTTCAAAAAAGTTAAATGTTACATAAACACATCCAAATCAAGAACTGGTTGAACTGTAATACTAAAAATTAGTAATCCACAGCATGATGGGACCTGGGTGGGCTACACAGCTTAAAACATAAAATTGAAGCTGCAATTATACTACTGGTAGGTACATGAAAAATTTAATTTGGACATTGACACAAATAAACAAATAAGTTCCAGCAACACAGCAACCCATCAGTATATGCAACAATAAATTAGGATGACATTGATGTTCCAGCATATATTTAAACAGCTCTACTAATATTTAGAGGCAAGGAAAGTCCAGAAACAATATGACAGGCACAATCAAGGAGCAGGAAATGACCATCAGAAATTATAATTTCATCAATTTTGGCCATAACCCAATTAAAAATCACAATGGTAACACATGATTAATCCAAAGAATTTAACCCGACAAATTGACCCAAAACATAAAGGAGTTGAAGTTTAAAACCAACACAACAATGAGAAATCTGCACAATACTCCACAATATCCCAAGAGAAATCACAATGAAACAAAAGAACATGACAATAATCAGGCACACGAAGTACGAACCACTTAAATCAACCAGGAATAAACTTAGCACATAAACTATCCATCATCAGAAAAATAAGGAAAAAAACTTAAGAAGCATATTTACCAAATATCATAACCCTGACCAATAAGTTGCTCAGAAATTCTCCAAGCAGAATGCCAGGAACAAAGTATAGGAGCAGAGAAAACCAAAAAACAAATAAAGAAAAACTCCAGCCCCAACATCATTCTAGAAGAAGAGTTAATGATCTATTTTTTCAGGATAATCTCAAGCAATAAGAACGCAATTAAACTCCATGAACAGAATGCCACAGGCACAAGCACAATCAAACGGCCAGAAATCAATGAATACAGCAAAAGACAGAGGAGAAGAAAAGAAAGGAAGGAAGGATTTTGAATCAACCAAAACAGTGTGATTCTCTCAATGATGCAGTTTCCAAGATGAGAATCTCTTAGATGATTTTGAATAAAAGGCACTTATGTACAGTAAAGAAAAGTGTGGTTACACTAAATCATGATTATAAATGCAGATAGAGCAACCAAAGTGGTTTTACAACAATTTAATAGGGTAATAACTTACAACTAATAACATGTACTATAATCAAAATCCAAAGAAAAGAAGGCAAGGAATCAGCTCATGTGATTAAAGTGACTCAATTCTTTACTAACCGCGGAAATAATTAACTAAAGTGATAGATATTATGAACAGAATCACAGAACAGAGCCCTACTTCACTAAGCTTATTCAGTCTGAACTCATTCATCAATTCACTATATTAAGAAATAGCAGAATGAATTAACTAGCAAAATCCAAAACAATAATAAGAGTGGCAGCAATTGAACCATTGACACATGCATCGAAGTAAATACATAAGGAAAGAGAAAGTGAAGTTACCGTCAATCCAAAATCTGATATCGTCGACTAGTTGAACACAAGACCCGATCGGCGTCAATCACCCCCCACACCAACGTCAATGGAATACTTCAACACAAGCTCCAATCACGGAGCTGCAGAGAAACAAAATCCCCCAAAAATGAAGAAATCAGTAACTGGCGGAGAGGGAGAGGTACCTAGAGAACTTGAGAGGGAGCTGCAGAGAAATAAATCAGTAACTGGCGGAGAGGGAGAAGTACCTAGAGAAATCGTAACCGGTGGAGAGAGGAGAAGCCGAGAGGGAAGAACGGCGTTGTCGGAGATCGAGAGCAAAGGGAGAGAGAAGAGAGATCGAGAGCACCGTTATACTATGTTTCGTTTAAGGCTAGGGTTGCAATTCTTTTGTTTTATATATGTGTGAAAACGGTGGTTCAAAACCGCCATGATCACCCAGAACCGCCAGCAAACACAAAGTTAATTATGGTAGCAACCAAAAATGCCATAATAACCGGGTATTACGGCGGTTCTTTAAAACCGCCGTAATGTCAATGCCATTTTAAACTCTTTTTTTTTGTAGTGACCGCTGATGCATACGGTACTTGAGACATTTTTATCCTCTCTGTTTCACTACTAGGACACATACTTAAAGATAATTTAAAATTCATAGGAAGTGGGTTTGAAATTGGATTACATTCTTACAAGTTAAAGCGTTGCAAGATCTTCTTTAAATAATTCTATTATGATAGCCAAATCTTCCTCGTGTCCTTTCTGTCTCAGTAGATTTGCATCCCTAAAATCTTGTTTGCTAGTCCCAAGTCTTTCATATCGAACTCCCTAGCCAATTGTGCTTTCAATTCTTGAATTTAATCTTTATTGGAACCTACCATCAACATGTCATCTACATACAACAACAGAATGATAAAATCATTATCACCACACCTCTTGTAGTAGGTACAATGATCTGAACTAAGTCGATTATAACCAATACTAATAATAAAAGTATCAAATCTATTGTACCAACACCTTGGTGCCTGCTTTAGACCGTACAGAGATTTAGTTAACTTACAAACCAAGTTTTCTTTTCCTTTTTCTTTAAAACCTTCTAGTTGGAGCATATATATCTCTTCTTCAAGTTCTCTATGAAGAAAATCGGTCTTTACATCTAATTGCTCTAAATGTAAATCAAATGTAACACACATAGCTAAAACTATTATGATAGTAGTTAGTCTCACCGTTAGAAAAAATATTTTGTTGAAGTCAACACCTTCTTTCTGAGCATATCCTTTAACAACCACCAATCTTGCACGATATCGTTCTATTTTATCATTATTATCTCGCTTGATCTTGTAAACTCATTTGTTACCAATGGCTTTTCGACCTACTAGAAGTGCAACAAGTTTTCAAGTATGGTTCCTATGTAATGCTTCAATTTTTTTTTTTTTTGCATTGTTATCATCCACATAGAAGCATATAGATTGCACATAGCCTCCATAAAAGTTATTGGCTCTACATCTTCTGTCAGAAGACAATATGCATCATAACTTGTCAAAACATAATTTGAGTACCATGATAGTATTTTTCTTTGTCAAGTGGATCGACAAACTTTTATGTCATTGGCTTCTTCTTCTTGTTCTTCGTGCTCTAGTTCTACTTCAAAAAGATCACCTTTTCTGCATTTTTATCTATTTGAATAGTGGTTATTTCTTTAATAGTGCTGTTATTTTCTTGTTTTCTTTGGAATTTATCTTCTGCAAATATTACATCTCTACTAATAACTACCTTGCAGGCAGTGGGATCCACATGCGATATCCCTTAACTCCGTCAGCATAACCCAAGAATATATATTTTCTAGACTTTAGGTACAACTTTGTTCTTTCTTGAAAATTGTACATCACATACACAAGACAACCAAATATATGTAAAGAAAAATAATTAGGTGATTTACCTTGCCACATCTCCATTGGTGTCTTCAATTCAATTGTAGTTGATGGTGACTAATTTTTCACATAACAGGCAGTTTTAACAACTTCTGTCCAAAAAGACTTGGCTAAACATGCAATTTGCAACATAACTCGTGCTTTTTCTAGGAGAGTCTTATTCATTCGCTCTGCTACACCATTTTACTGAGGCATATATGCAACTGTGAATTACAGTTGAATACCTGCTTGCTTGCAAAATGTTAGAAAGTCTCCATCGATATATTCTCCTCCATTAATTATCTGTCCTTAAACACTTGATCTTCTTTCCAGATTCAAGTTCCAACTTTATTTTGAACTCTTTAAACGTCGCAAACACGTCTAACTTTTTTTTATCGGTTACATTCATAGCCTCTTAGAGCAATCATCAATAAATATACAAGATACCTTTATCCTCCTAGGGACATCTCCAGCGATTCCCACATATTAGAATGAATCAACTCCAATATGCGCTTGTTTCAAGCAATTGATCTACCAAACATCAATCTATGTTGCTTGCTTGTAATGCAGTGCTTACAAAATGGTAAGTTTATCGATTTGATCCCGGAAATAAGATTATTCTCCACAAGAATTTTCAAGCCTCGCTCTGACATGTGGCCCAATTTGTGATGCCATATCATCGTCATTTCTTCTTAGCTTGCTGAAGCAACTAATGCCTCTGCCTCTTGAAAAGTATCTCCCATAAGCATGTATAGATTTACGACAATTTTTTCTGATTTATTACGATAAGAGAATCTTTAACAACTTTCAATATCACACCTTCAATATGGGTCTTGCAACCAAGTTCATCCGGTTGTCCAATTGACAACAAATTCTTCTTCAAGACTTTCACATGTCTTACCCTCGAAGTGAATAAATAAAATTATCAAATATTTTTATTTTGGCACTACCTATTCTAATAATTTCTAAGGCATGATCGTTTTTCATAAACACAGATCCTTCTAAGACAGGTTCATATGTACAAAATCAATCACGATGAGGAGTCATGTACCAAGTTGCTCCTGAATCAACATTCCAGACATTAGTGAGTTGTTTGCTGTCTTTAGAACCAATTATTGCTTCGCTATACAGAATTTCTCCATCATCAGAGGTACTCATAATACATCTTTGAGAACTTGATTCTTTTGGAACCTTCTCTATACTCTTCTTATTCTGACAATTTTTATTGAAGTATCTTCTCTTGCCACAATTGTAACATTTAACTTGCTTCTTTCCTTGTGACTTTAGTCTACTTTGACTTCCACTGGAACTACGCTTCATTGATCTCTCTCTCATCATCAACAATGCATTTGTTTGCTTTGATCTCTCTAACCTATCTTTCTTATTCTTGTACCTAGATTCTTCTTCAAGAATTGTAGCAGCCATATCATCAAAGAAAAGATAGTCTGTCAAAATATTATTGGTTAAGTTAATGATGAGCTAATCATATGAATCTGGTAGACTTTGAAGTTGAAGTTCTGCACATTCATTTTCTAGTATGTTGTAATCCAACGATGAGAGTTGAAAAAATAGCGTATTTAGATTATTGATGTGATCTATTACCGATGCAAATTCAGTTATTCGAAGAGTATAAAGTCTTCTCTTTAAGAATATCTTGTTGTGAAGTGACTTAACTTCATATAATTTAGCGAGAGCATCCCAAATTTTCATTGTTGTCATTTTCTCTACTATACTTGACAAGATTGAATCACCGAATACCAAGTGTAAGTTTGCAACAACTTTGTCATCCATCTCCTTCCATTTTATCTATAATTCCAGTGGATCTACCTTCAATTGCTGTCACACAATTGTCTTTCCTCATAATTTCTTTTATAATCAATTTTCATAAGAAAAAATTATTTCCATAGAATTTTGAAATCTCATAGTTTGCTGTCATATTTTTTAGATGGTAACTCGCAGTGAAAAAAAATTTTAATCAACAGTCTTTGGCTCTAATACCACTATTAGGTACCATACAAATTAAATGACGCAGCAAAATATAAAGATGAAAAAATTAAAAATTGTATAAAATAATTTTTTTTTTTAGAATTATAACTTCTCTCTATCACAAGGATATTACAATAACACTTTTTCTTAATAAAAGGAGAATACACCTCTCTATGAATATAGGAGAAAATCTCTCAAAGAAAGAAAAATTTTCTATATAACTTAATGCTACTATTATTTTTGTTTGATGAATTGATTGAAATGAATTAAAAAAAAATTCAATTTATAAGTAAGTTTTTTCAATATAAATCATCCATTAATTAGAAGAATATAGTCTTCTCTTTTTTAACAATTAAAATTCTATAATTATAAAGTAAGATTATTTATTATTTTTTATTTTATTTAACTATTTTATTTATTTTTAAATTAGTTTTACTAATTTTCGCAAACGAGACCTCACAAAATTTTTAAGGACCCGGAAACTTGTCCCCACAAATAAATAGAACAGAGACGGCCAAGGATATAAGTACACACCATACAGAAATCTATTAAATTTCCGTGAAAATGGATTTACTACAAGAGTAATATTAGAGGACTAATCTTTTTAGTCAATATTAGTTTATTTATTTTAAATTTTAAATCATAAATAATAAATTTTTAATCTTAAATCCCTCATTTATGTTAGTATTTTATTTTAAAAACTATTTTTATGTTATTTTTTTTAATGTGTTAGATATTTAATGTATATGTTAGATTTCTTGCCATTAAAATTACTAAATTTAATGAAATATAAAGTTTTACATCATTTGAAGAGGAAAAAGAAAGATACCATATAAAAATATGTAGCTGAAGGGATTATGAAAATGTTTGGTTCTGCAGCATGAAATATAGAGAAAGCACCAAAAAAAGCAGAACAAATAGAGAAAAGAGAATAGAATTATTGAAGATTTATTAGCAATAGAATGAATATAACACACTTTCTAATTAATTAGTTTTAGAATTAAAGACTCAACAATCAATAATTATACAGGAAAATAGAAACTTAACTATTCTTAACTTTCTTATTTTTTAAAAATTTTGACCAAATCTAACTTCACTTATCTCTACAAATACCGCCTGAATGACGTGTTTTAATCATGGTTCTGAAAATCGAACCGGACCGGTCGGTTCAACCGGATTAACCGGGAACCGGTCATCTAGCCGGTCCGGGTAAGGTCAGAAACCGTCTGGCAAAAAACCGGTGAAAAAACCGGTCGAATCAGCAGTTAACCGGTGAACCGAAAGAACCGTCCGGTTTTTTAGCGGTTTTTGGTTAAGAAAGAAAATGTGCTAACGGCGTCGTTTTTCCTTAAAAAAAAAAAAAAAAGAGAAAAGAAAGGCTAAACGCCTAATTGCCTAAACGAAGCCCTAATCCTTTCAGCAGAAATCACCCACAACTCCACAAGCCAGAAGAGGGATCTGGGATCAGCAGTTCAGCACCGCCATCGCCACCGCATCCCGCAGCGACAGCAGCGACGGCGTTGAGAGCCGCAACCACCACCGCGTCCTATTTCGTCGCCGAGCTCTCCCTTCTCTCTCTCTGTCGCGCTCTTTGTATCTCTGTCGCTGCTTCGCTGCTCCTCGCCGTGGGTCGTCGTCGCCGCTTCTCTGCTCCTCGTCGTGGGTCGTCGTCGCCGCTTCCCTCCTTGCCGTGCGTCGTTTCTGCTTCTCACCTCCTCGTCGTTTTTGGCTGTGGCCCCTTCTAGTCTCTCCGCACCGTGTCTCACCGCCGTTGCTTCTCTGTTTCACGTTACCAAAATTTCCAATTTGAATTTCTCTGTCTCGCTGGCTCTATGCTGTCTTTTCCTCTCCATCGCTGGCAATTCGGATAACGTAAAACTTCCCCTTTATCCTCTTCAATAATGTTCAATTTGTTGTAATTGTATTACATTGTTTTCTTCTTTATTTTGTTCTGATATACATATGATATATTATTGATGATTCTGCTGAGTTTTGAGATATTCATTTCTGAAGTTTTATTTGAGTTCAGTCAGTTGATGTTGAATTAATTCTGCTGAGATTGAGTTATAAATTTATTTTTTTTAATTTATTAATTATGCTGAGATTGATATTGAATTAATTCTACTGAGATTGAGTTATAAATCCAATCTGTTTTACTTGTTATTTTGCTGTCATTGATTCAAAAGAGAAACATTGCTACAATTCTGCATTGGATTTTCTATATGGCTTTAAAATAAGGGTTGGATGAAGTTCAGCCAAGGAGATAGTTTACTCATAGGAAAAAAGAATGAAGTTAAGGAGTAAAGAAAAAAAAGATTACCTAATTTATAAAAATGGAAAATTCAGGAATGGAAACCTAATTTATAAAAGTTATTCATGCTTTTATATTGTGTTTTTTTTGTTTAGTTAATTTAATTGTTCAGCTTTTGTGTATTCTGAGCTTCTTAGTTCTTACTGTGCTGTGGAATTGCTTCTTCTTGTTCAAATTGAAAACTATACTGATTTGTTTTTCTCCCTGCACCATACTAAAATTTTGGGCCTCAAATTTAGGTAGCCTATAACGGATGATTTTCTTCTGTTATATCTGGAACTGATATTGTTTGACCAAGCTTAAAAGTTGCTAATGTATTATATATACATGAAGATTGAGAAACTTAGATGAAAGAACCAAGCTTCCACCAATATTAACTCATACGATGCTTTAATTGCTCTTCACCTTATCTCGCAATATATGCCACTTTGAATTTTTAATAATTTTATGTTATATTTTAACTTAACTGATTCAACTCCGGTTGAACCTCGGTTGGACTATTGAACCATTAAACCAGTTACTTGATCGGTTCATTGGCCGGTTCGGTTCTCGCAACCTTAGTTTTAATTGGTTGAATAATTTCTGTCATTTTATAAAGAACAAAATTCTGATGCTCAAAATTCCAAAACACAAGCATATAAGTTGGGCTATTACAAACTTATACATCTCCAAAATGAAGTATCTATCTTCTTGTATGACATATGTTGGTTTTCCTCTTCAGCCAGCATGCGACTTTACATTTTCGAGTCCTCTGCTTAGTCTGGTAAAATTTTTATTTTTTAAAAATAATTTATAAAAATTAACTTTTAAAAAATAATTTTTTAAAAGTTGTAATATTTATATTTAGTAAATCAAATAAAAAAAATCTTTTAATAAACATAAGTAATATCAATAACTCAAATAGCATAGTTTCCTCATACTCAATTAAGAGGTTGCGGGTTCGAGTCTCTATATTTTCGATAAAAAAAAAGTAACATCAATTGCGTTTGGTGAAATAACTTTTAAAATTTAAAAATATTATAATAGACATAAATGTAAGTATTAAATTTAAAAATTAGTTAACATATGAGGTTATATTAAATTTTTAAATTTTAAAAAATACAAGCCAACTTTAAAAAGCTCTATCTTAGGTGCTTTCAAAAGTACCTCGATCTTTTAAAAGCTATAAGAGTAAACACATGATCTTTTTAATCTACTAAACACAAAATAAAGAATTTAAACTTTTAAAAAATATAATCACCTCTTCAAAAAGCTTTACCAAACCAAACCTTAACCTACCTCCTGTTAATGTTGCAAGTGTGAGAAGTATTAAAGTTAGTCCCACATCAAAGAAATCTAGGAAGAGTGAGGAGTTTATAAGATGAGAGACCCATTAACTTAACACCTTAAGGTTTTGAGTTGGATGTGGTGTCTTCTCATCTTATGTTATCTCACTTGATTCCTCCCCGAAGTCTCTCCGATGGTCGAGAGCTCCCCATGGTTTGCCCAACAAGTGGTATCAGAGCCGATGGTTTAATCGGTCTGGTTTTAAGGAGTATGCATCGAAAGTCTTCCCGACAAAGGGTGGTCCGGGCAGCGTGTCCCGTGGTGTTTTGCGACGGTGTGATGGACGAATACTCGTGGCGGAGGAGCTAGAAAGAGGGGGAGTTGATGGAGATTGTTAATGTTACAAGTGTGAGAAGTGTTAAAGTTAGTCCCACATCAAAGAAAGCAAGAAAGAGTGAGGAGTTTATAAGATGAGAGACCCATTAACTTAACACCTTAAGATTTTGAGTTGGATGTAGTATCTTCTTATCTTATGTTATCTCACTTGATTCTTTCCCGAAATCTCTCCGATAGTCGAGAGCTTCCCACGGTTTGCCCAACACCTCCTTCGTTCTTTGCCAAAATCATTTAACTAATCATTTAACTATTATGCGATAATTGTACATTAGATCATCCACTATATTGAATATAAATTTTTAAGAACTCGCTCTTAGCTTTAACTTTTCTCTTTTTAGAGGGTTTTAACAGTGAGCATCTAGAAAATTTTGATAGTGCACGAAATATATATATATATATATATAAAATGTTATAATAAAA
>NC_029786.2:96786701-96789963 GCF_000816755.2 Arachis ipaensis | reverse complement strand
TATAGTTATTTTCTATGTAAATATAACATGATTAGTTTTTATAATATCTAATTTTACAAATTAAAACATTAAAATAATTATTTATAAATAGGATAAAGTATATTTTTTATCCTTAAAATTTGACAAAAGTTTCAAAAATATTCCTAAATTTTATTTTGTTTCAATTTTGTCCCAAAAGTTTTCGATTTGCATCAAATATATCCCTGACGGCTAATTTTTCAAAAAGTTTAAGATCAATTTAACAATAATTTCATAAGAACAACCCCTCAACACAAGCAAATCAAGCATAATTTTCATGCATTATTGTTATATTGGTCTTAAATTTTTTGAAAATTTAGCCACCGAGGGTATATTTGATGCAAATTGAAAATTTTTGGAACAAAATTGAAACAAAATAAAACTTAGGGGTATTTTTAAAACTTTTGTCAAACTTTAGGAACAAAAAATATACTTTACCCTTATAAATATCTATCTTTTTATGTAGGATAATGCTACATATTCATATTTTTTTGTTAACCAATGCAAGTCCAATCAAATTTGTCTAAGACAACAAAAATCAGTTATAACTAATATTATTTTAAATTTTATTGTTTAAGTTGGTTAAACTTAGTTCATAAAAAGATTTAGATGTGTAGTATTTTTTTTTATATATATAAGTAAATACTTATTTAAAATTTACTTCTTATACAATTAGAAGTTAATTTTTATTGAAATTCATAGATGAAAAAATTATTTCAATTAATATAATTATAGAAAAAATTAAAACTAATATAAAAAAAAGATAAATAACACTTTTTCGAGTTAATTTATAAGAAAAACACAAATTTTATTTAAATTGAGAATTGATCATTCTAATGATATCTAATTCTAATGATATCTAATATGAAATTTTTAAATTGACTATAAAATACCAAAAATTAAGTAAAAAATTATTATGGGTCAAATTTAACAATTTAATAAGAACAAATAAATATTATTGTTCATATACTACTAAAAAAAATTTTAAATCTATGGGGCGATTATCCCCACACTCATATACATACATCCGTCCCTGGTTTTAACCATTTAAAATATATCTAAAAAAATAATATTAATCCTACTTACATTACATAGTAACCTGATATGTAATGCTATATATACTTTCTTAATGATATTGATTCACTTTCCTACAATTCAATCGAATTTCACCATGATTCCCAGTGAGTGGCTTTATATTTCCCATCTTAACCATAGATTTAGCAAAGTCCTTATAAAATCCTTCAGCATCATAGCTATATTTCTTGACCAATCCATCCGTGGAGTCACTATTTAACAATTCTTGATCAGAATGCAAAACCCCTTTCTTGTGAACCAAGTCACCATAGTAGGCGGCGTCAAACCTCGCGGCCGAGGCGGTGTCCAATGGGGCAAGAATATCAGGGTTTCCACCCTTTCTAGGGCAAATGTACTTGAGCTTCTTTGCAAATTTAGGGTTGATGTTGGTATCGTTGTAGATATGGTCCTTGAAGAAAAAACAACGTGCAAAACCGATGGTGTGGGCACCGGAGAGAACCACAAGGTCTTTCTCATTTAGGCCATGGTTCTTGAAGTTTGAAATGAGTTGAGAGATGCTAAAAAATGGTGCTGGAAGGTTGTTGTTTGCATCATCAAGGCTTGCTGTGGTTGAGTCTCTTCTACCAAGTCTCACCTTCCATCTTGGTCCTCCTAACTGTAAGTTTTGCAAGCACATCATAATTGTTACTAATATATATACTTTAAAAATTATTATTAGCAAAAATAAATAATATTTATATATAGGACTGCACAAAAATGTATATTACCGCAACAACAGAATCTCTAGCAGCAACGGCTAAGATGTCAGCGCAAGAAACAACTGGTTTTCCACAAGCTTTGTCCACTGCCTCCTTTATTTCGTCCACCACTTCAAATCCTCGAACAGAGTTTTTATTAGAAGATGCATTTTTTTCACTATCAATGGTGGATGTGGGGTCTAGAAGAATTGAACCATCACAACCCTGAAATCATACATGTCAACAGAAATTCAGATATATGAATGCATGCGCGAATAGAAAATGCAAAACTCATATTCATTCTATGATAGATTATAGAAAATATGATGATTAATGTTCCTAATTTAATTACTTATCCAAAACAATAATATATGTTAAGCAGGGTATATTTGGTTGGTGAGTAGAAATAAAGTGAAAAAATTTTAAGGATAAAATTTATATAATTTTTTTACATCAAATTATCCTCCTCTATAATCTTTTGAATAAATAACTCTTTTTATTGCTTGACCTAAATATAATCTAACAATTTTTGTTATTCACAAAATTCAATTTAAGGGAGACTTATTTAAAAGAAGCAAGTGTTGATGATCAATCTAGTATTCATTGAGACCTCAAGTAAGATTTTTTTTTTAAGGTATTTTTTTATATTTTATATTTTTGTTTTTGGAGGACAACAAAGATTAAATTTTAGATCTTATGTTATGAAATTATTTTTGTCAAAAGTTTAAACGGATAAAAAAAAAACAGAAAGAGGCCAAAAACCTTACATTAACAAAGCAATCATGGAAGTGCAAGCGTAACAAAGAAGCACCCATACGTGGCTCTCTTTGAACAGCATTCTCCACCACTCTTCTTATGGTGCTCAAAGCCTGAGGGCATGAATGACCATAGTAATTTGGTGATAATAATGATGCTGATGACAAAGATGTTGTAGCAAGAGCTGCAAACATCATAGCTTGGAGAAAAACAAAGAAATTACCACGCAATAAATCCATTTAATTAATACAATATATTATACTATAACCGATGATTAATCAGTAGTGAATATATTTAGGTAGATTAAACTTATGATAGCTAGAGACAATTGAGGTTACGATGAGAATTTAGTTGGGTTGCTAGAGTTAATTAGTTCAAAGTATTTATAAAAAGGCAATTGTAATCCTAGTGATTATTGATGGACTTGGCCATGGAAATGACCATTTCGCCTGAAGAAATTTTCTTCATGCGTATTACTTAACTAGGTAATTAGCATTTAACTTGCTAGAATTGATCACGTGTGAGAAATCTGGAAAAGTATTCGTCCTTGGTTGATCAGGTCTATGGGTTCGGAGTTGTTAATTAGGGTAAAGTCAACCACAATAAATAAAAAAAATAATGATATTATGTATAAATTTGGGTTTTATGTACAAGAGTAATGAGAAGAATTTATTTATTTGGCATGGATAAGGTATTTTTCTATGAAAACATTATCA
>NC_029786.2:96783876-96786350 GCF_000816755.2 Arachis ipaensis | reverse complement strand
ATTTAAGATAAATAAAATAATTTTAAAAAATTAGCTAATATTAATTGAAATTTTTAATTTTTTAGTATTATTTTATTTTATATACTAAAACAAAGCATGTTTTAAATTTCGAGTACACAATAAGTTAATAACTGGATTTTAAAACATGAAAATATAAGAGACGTGACAAGGTAACTCTCCCATTCCCCTATCAGAAATTCAGAACAAGTCAAAAAAATTACTGCGTCAAATTAAAATATTATGGTTATGCTTATAATTTGTTAAAGAACAGTATAAGCCAGTTAGGACATACGATCTTGTCACCTTTATTCAACTTTTGGTTCTTTAACGAGTGTATATAAAACTAAAAATCGGTGTAATCACAAATTCTTCGTTGTAGCAATTGACCAAGAAAAGGAGTTGAAGATGAAAAGAAAAAGTATAAAGAACTAATTTTTAGTTAGTTAATATTAATTAAGTTTATTTTAAAATTTATAATTTAAAATTAAGATTTATAATATAATAAAATCTAGAATATAAGATAAACAAATTTAATTTTTAAAAAATTAACTGATGTTAACTATAAAAAAATTAACTCCTTAGTATTACTTTCTATTATAATATTACCACAGCATTGAACTATATTGTATCCTTGCTAGTTGACCAAGGTAATTAATAACTGAGAAATGGTTTATTATTTTATTCACGCTATAAAGCCTGTAACTACTCTAGTCTCTAGAACAATTCATAATAGGTATGTAATAACAAGGACAATCACAAGACAAATATAATTTTTTACTCAATCAAATTATAAAAATACAGACATGTAACGGTAAATAATATTCGTCTCATAATTATTTAATACTTCACAAGGTATACATCAATAACAATAATCAACCTCAAATATTTACAACCACTAATATAATTCTTAAAATTTTATCTAAGTTAATTTTAGATATCATAAAATAAAGATAATAGTGGTTGCAAATATTTTTAAAACATATATTGAACATACTTAAAAGACATACAAATATTTATACACCCACAAAAATAATTTATTTAATTTCAAAACACCAATTTTTTTTTTTTTAAATTCTCACGTTATCTTTTAACTCGACAAACAAAAGACTATTTCATTACAGATCTGATGAGTTTTGTTTAAAAATTGATTGCTGATTTTGTTAAGTAATAACTCAATTGACTCTACTACATTGCTTTCTAATCTCACCATTGGGTGAAATTAGTGGGCTAAGTTGTCCCATCTTAACCATTGCCTTAGCAAAATCAGTTTGGAAGAGAGTTGGATTGTTCACATAATTTTGAACTTGTGAATCTGTGGAACCGTTATTAAAGAGTACTTGGTCCGAATGCAAAAGACCCTTTTTATTCACTAAATCTGTGAAATATCTGTTGTCAAATTGATCAATTGTAGTGCTAACATCCAAAGACGCTAAGTTGTTGCCACCACCTGAAATTGGACAAATTTCTTGCATGGATTTCGCAAAAGAGGGATCTATGTTGGTTTCGTTGTAAATCCTTGATCTGAAATTTGTACAACGTGCTTTCCCTATTGTGTGAGCACCTGAAAAATAAGAGAAATATTATATGTTTTTATTGACTTTATATTAATTTATTAACTTCTTTTTTGCACACAACCCTAGTTACTAAATTAATCATACATATTAGAATATAAAATATACATTAAAAATTAATAAAATAACAATAATATTTGAGAAACAAAAAAATCAGTTAAAAATTAAAACTACTCAAATTTATCTTATTTAATATTTATTAATTATTGCTATAAAAAAATTTAAATTTTTTTTTGTCTCTCTAACATTTATTTACCGAAAAATAACATGCGAAGCAAAGATTGAGTTACCTGATAAGGCAACCATATCTTGAACTGTGAAACCCTTGTTACTAAAAGCAGTGATAATGTTACCAAGGTCCAAAAAAGGAGCAGGTAAGTCGTTATTAGCATCTGTTAGACTTGCAGTTCTTGAGTCTCTTCTCCCCAAGTTCACGTCCCACCAAGTTCCACCCAACTATATATATATATAAAGTAAAAATTAATTAATATTTGTATATTATTAAGCAACAAAAATAATGTAGATACTTACGGCAACAACTGAATCTCTTGCAGCAACGGCGAGAATGTCAGCACAAGAAACAACTCCAGGACAAATAAACTCAAGTGCGGATTTAATGTTCTCTATAACATTGAAACCCCTCAGAGAGCTTCTATTCGGTAAAGCAGATCGCTCACCAGTGAAATTTGCTGTGTCATCTAGCAACACTGAAGCATCACATCCCTATAACATTATTATTATCTTTTAATTAGCCTCAGATTACTATATACATGAAAATCTTTTAAATTTAAATTTCATGCATTGTTAATATAAAATAATTTTACAAGTGCATTTAATTACGTAATGTTTACATAAATAAAAATAATTATCTTTTATATTAATTATTTTGTCATATAAAAAAAC
>NC_029786.2:96782864-96783853 GCF_000816755.2 Arachis ipaensis | reverse complement strand
TTTAATTTTAAAATAAATAATAAAAAATGTCATGAAATTAATTTATTTTAAAGTTTAAATTAATAGAAGTAAACACATAAATTTTTGTAGAAGTTTTATTTTTTTTATTTGTCTTGTATTAAAATTCTTTTTTTAGAAGTCAACAAAATTAAACTCTGAACTTTTTGAGTTATAAAAATTTTAATATCACGTTATAAAATTACTTCTTGTGAAAATTTAAACTGATAGAAGAAGACACACGAATAATTACGTTTTCGATATTTATATATAACTCACTTGAACAAAGCAATCATGGAAATGAAGACGGAGCAAGGATGCAGCCATTCTACGCTCCTTCAAGACAGCAAGATTGACTGCTGCTTTGATGGTAACAAGGGCTTTAGGACACCGATTGTCATAGAAGGTACTAGGTTGTAACTGTGCTAGTGTTAACCCTACAAGACAAAACGACAAACATATTCTTAGTTTGAAGCAAGAAAGTGTTGTCATACTTGCAGCCATGTATGTTAATGGAACTCTTCTTTGACAACTAGCAATGATAGAGTTTGTGATTCTTGGTTAAGGTCTTTAGATGTGTCACCTATTTATATACATGATGATGCTTAGCCTTGACTACATAATAATATTGTTGTACCAATTGTACAATGAATTCAGCACATTCTGCTGCGTGCGTGCGTGCCTGCACGAAACTGGAACGAAAAAACTAATTAAACAAACACAACTAACAAATTTTGAACTTAATTTTAGATGTTGGCCTTTGAATTCCAATATGTCACGTATAAAGACATAGTTAGTTTAGTTGTTAAGTTTGGTATGTATTTTATTTTGTTGCCATAAGGATATTTTAACGAGTAGATCCTGAAATTGTGGCACTATGCATGCTTCATAGTATATAAATAACAAATAATAATGAATTTTTAAAAATAAGAGACATAATTAATTAAAAAATTAAAATAATATATTATTAAATTTAAAGACTAATTAAAGAC
>NC_029786.2:96781227-96782776 GCF_000816755.2 Arachis ipaensis | reverse complement strand
AACATTTTTTAAATTCATTTTTAAAAGATTTTTTTTAATTAAATTGATTTTTTAAAAATTATAAATTAATCGTATTTGTTCTTCCGTCACACCACTAACAATTTTTGTCAACGATTAATAATGTAAAATGCTAACTGCTAACTGAAAGTATACATGACGCATAATATATCTAGTTGATCAAATATATTTATGAAAATCTATCGATAGTGAGATCATATTGGAAATATGGTTTATGTAATTAAAAAAATAGACTAAATTAATATATTTTTATAAACATATATATAATCAATATCTAATTAAGCATATCAAGTATCATGTTATTATTAATTAATATTTTACATAACTTAAAAATAAATATAATTAATTTATCATTTTTTAAAAATTAATTTGATAGAAAAAATTTATAGATGAATTTAAAAAATATCTCATCTTTTAAGATTAAGTTAATTATTATTTCGTCGATTTTTCTTTGGAACCTTTCTCTTTCTATATTTAATATTTATTATTGTGATGATTAAAGAAATCTTCCCAACAATATACTTGTCGTGATACCTAGCCAGCTTGTTGTTGTTTTTCCTACTTCTTTTCTTAATTTTTTTTTTAATTAAGTCTACTAGAAATAAATCATCGTGTATTCATCGGGCAAAAAGTCAATGTTAATCTCCAGTTTTTTCCGGAGTTCATTTCTAGGTGGAAAGAACTCAAAGAAGCTAAGTGTGCCAGACTAATTTAATATAAATCAAAACTTCATTTAAAATTTTATTATTGGGTTATAAGTTATTGCATATAAAAAACAAAATTTAAATTTTTAAATTTATTTAACAACGCTAATAATCTATCAATTAAACCAACTAACCTAAATTGATTGGATCATAACATTTGAGCAAATCACTTACAACTGGTCATCGTTTACCCTCATTTTTTTATTATATGGACTGCAAAACTGTTTTAAAACTTCATTCATTCAATGCTAATTTTCAACCTGAGATAACTTCTCTTGTTACATGAGCTCGTTCCTCTTTCTGTCAATATTATAAATGTGACAAATGTATGAAATTAACCTTACATAAAAAAAATAAAAAAATTATAAGATGAAAGATTTATTAAATTGACATTTTAAGATTTTAAATTGAATGTAGTATTTTTTTTATCTTATATTCTCTTACTTTTTTAAAATCTTCTTAGTGATTGAAAATTTTCTATGGTAACTTAACACTTTATTATTTTTTAAATTGATTGAACAATTTTCAATTCTAAATATTATAACACCATAATACACTCACAGAGTCACACTACATACTCTCATACATTAAGAGACACATGACATGCCATTCCAACTAAGTCTCAGGCCCTCAGCTGTTTCTAGAGGCGAAAATAAGTTTCTAGGGGCGAAAATAAGTTAAACGGCTTGTCAAGAATATGCAATCTGACCTGCATTTGATCTGGTCTGACCTGTCTTATTATAAAATAGTTTTATGCTAGATTGATTCAAAAACCTAATTTTATTTATAGGTTAAGTTCAAACTAGAAAAATAGTTTAATAGGCCTG
>NC_029786.2:96771567-96781050 GCF_000816755.2 Arachis ipaensis | reverse complement strand
TTGTCTGAACCTGTTAAAATATAAATAAATATAAAAATAATTTTTTATAATTAAAATAATTTTAAGGGTAAAGTATACTTTTTATCCTTGAAGTTTGATAAAAGTTTTAAAAATACCTCTAAGTTTTATTTTGTTTCAATTTTGTCCCAAAAGTTTTCGATTTGCATCAAATAATATACCCCTGACGGCTAATTTTTTAAAAAATTTAAAACTAATTTAACAACAATTTCATAAGAACAACCCTCAACACAAGCAAATCAAGTATAATTTTCATGCATTATTGTTGGATTGATCTTAAATTTTTTTAAAATTTAGCCGTCGATGGTATATTTGATGCAAATAAAAATCTTTTGGGACAAAATTAAAACAAAATAAAATTTAGGAATATTTTTAAAATTTTTGTCAAACTTCAGGAATAAAAAATATACTTTACCCAAATTTAAAATAAAGTTTATACTAAACTATAAGTTAGATTTAGGCCAGTTAAATATATTATAGGTTTGGCTTGTTAAAAATAAGTTAGACGGCTTATTAAGAATATGCAATTTGATCTGCATTCGGTCTGGTCTGACCTGTCTTATTATAAAATAGTTTTATGCTAGATTGATTCAAAAACCTAATTTTATTTATTTTGTCTGAACCTGTTAAAATATAAATAAATATAAAAATAATTTTTTATAATTAAAATAATTTTAAGGGTAAAGTATATTTTTTGTCCTTATAGTTTGATAAAAGTTTTAAAAATACCTCTAAGTTTTATTTTGTTTCAATTTTGTCCAAAAAATTTTCGATTTGTATCAAATATACCCCTGACGGCTAATTTTTTTAAAAAATTTAAAAATAATTTAACAACAATTTTATAAGAACAACCCTCAACACAAGCAAATCAATTATAATTTTCATACATTATTGTTGGATTAATCTTAAATTTTTTGAAAATTTAGCCGTCGATGGTATATTTGATGCAAATAAAAATTTTTTGGGACAAAATTGAAACAAAATAAAACTTAGGGATATTTTAAAAATTTTTGTCAAACTTCAGGAACAAAAAATATACTTTATCCTTAAAACAATATAAGTATTGAACTTTGTTTTTTGTTTATTGGTTAATATTGATGATTTTTTAAATGGCTATCTATTGTTTAAAAAATATACCATACACAAACTTAAATTGAAAAATTTTTAAATTACAAGACCTTATTAGAAGTTTAAAACCTGTTATAAAATTTTTCTCAAGTTTATTGTAATTTTTTTTAATTTTAATCTTAATTTTTTTTTTAATTTCTGCTCCAACAGATTAAGTCATTTTCATTTTCTTTTCTTTTTTTGGTCAAGTGGAAGTCATTTTCATAAGTTCATATAGAGTTGGGTCTGCAGTGCATGACCAAAAACAAAAGTAATGTTAGTGGACTTAATTTTTGAACACTTCATAACATTATTCTTTAGACCGAAGGATTCAACAATTATTTGTCATCCTCCAGATTCCTGTAAGTGTTAGGATGGGATTTATCTTCACTTTGGGCTTTGATTCGTTTTTGTATATGTATTTAAAATTATCCGTCATTAGAAATTGGGCTTTGAGTTTAGCAAAACCAAAAGCCGCCTTGTTATTACTAATATTTAATAGAATACATAACCCATGACTAAAAAAAAAACAATAGAATACATAACTTGAATTTGTAGAATAATTAGCTCATTTATTAAACCAACTTGGGTTGGTCAAGTGCATCCTGCAACTCATTAACCAGCGACAGACTTTTAAATAGAACTCAAATTTGTGATGGATTAGTCCTTGACTTGTCGAATTGGGGGATACCGTGAAAAAAAAAAAACAACTTGAATTTGTAGAATAATTAGCTCATTTATTAAACCAATTTGGGTTGGTCAAGTGCATGCAGCAACTCATTAACCAACGACAGACTTTTAAATGGAGCTCAGATTTGTGATAGATTAGTCCTTGACTTATCGAATTGGGAAATATCCTAGAAAACAAAAAAAAAAAATTGCTCATTTATTTACTTAAACAAATGTCAGAAATTTAAATTCCATTACCTATTTTTCATTCGAATTCCATTATCTATTTTTCTGTCTCATGTTGATAGGTATGTTTTATAAAATATTTTTATATTTCAAAATTATAAATTTATTTTGTTTTTATTATATCCAACATTTTTTTGAGAGTAGAAATATACCCTTAATATTACCTATTTATGTCGAAAAATTAAAGAGATAACATGTAGAGGAGGAAGAGTATTGGGATATTAATAGAACAGAAAATTTTGAGAGATAGTATTTTTTTATGAATTTTGGCCTGTATTTAGTTGGTACTAATGTGAAATTATTTTGGCCTGTATTTTAAAAGAAGCCTTTTTTGATTTAGAGACTATAGAAGACAAACCAAGGTATTTATCCTGAGCCCCAATATGATTAATATTCATAGAGTTAGCTAGTAGTGTACGAGTAGTGGACGGAGTATTGTGGCTAAAGAATACAGCAGATTTATTAAGATTTACCCTCTGGCCACTGATGCTTTCATAAGAATTCAATAAATGCAGGATATTTGAACATGCTTTAGGATTAGCCTTACAGAATAAAATGGAATTATCAGCAAACAGGTTTTTTGAGCTAGGATATACATGGCTGAACCATCAATCTGTTCATGCCAAACCTCTCTAACAATCTGCCTTATTTCATCATCGGAACACCATCTTTCTTGGAATTTGAATCGGCGTTTAGATCTCTCAGTTCTCGGATTAGAGTCTAGGAGAAGAGGGGCATGATCCAAGCCTGATTCTGACAGTCTAAGAACTGTTGCATTGGGATAGAGTTGCTGCCAATCAACTCCTACCAGGAATCGGTCCAGTCTTTCCTGTATCAACTCATCACCCCTCCGTCTATTTGACCAAGTGAATGGTCTTCCGACCATACCAATATCAATCAGGGAATTATCATCAATGAAACTATTAAAGGTTTCAATAGAAGAAGGAGATTTAGCACCCCCACCTTCTTTCTCCAATTGATTAGAAATGACATTAAAATTCCCCATTAACACAACCTTACCATCGAATTGTTGGGTGACTGAAGTTAATTCAGCAAATTGAGCCATTCTATATTGATCATTTGAATTGAGATAAACACCTAGAACACCATAGGGATCATTAGAACCAGCTGTCAGAACTGATGCCGCAATGAAAAATCTACCATCACTACCAGAAATACGGACATTACCAACGGGAAGATACTCACGAACTAAAAAGAGTGGCAAATTTATATGATCGTGGTAATCACTTGCAACGTCTTGTATTTCTGTGGCCAAATTTTGTGAAATTTTTCGACGATTTTGTTTGTTCGTGGCTAACTTGAGATGAGTTCTCTCAATGACCACAGACTCAATGATTATCGTGACAAAATCGAACGATTTTCACTTTTAAATTCCGCGTTTAATTTGGTTTTGTCCTCCATCCCTCTCAAAATATTTTTATGCAGTTTTTACTTTTTTAAAATTTAAACCGTAACTTAAAGGTAAATTCGATTTATCATGTGCAGGCTTTTTCAATTCTTCAATTGTTGAATTCTTCTCCCCCTTTTGAGTGCTGCCATGAAAAATTAATAAAGTATGCTAATGGTTTGACTTTAGATATTGTTGATGATGTATAATTTTCTCCCTTCGTATGATCCTTGAATTTGGCCATATCTCTGAATCATGTATTTTTTTACTTAGTATTAGCTATGCGCTGATTTGATTAATTTTTTCTTTTTGATTTAACTGTAGTTTTTTAACGTGGTTGTATTATTCATTACTTGTTACTAAATCAGATTGTAATGTAACCAAAAAGACTAAATTATATATATACAATTTCAATATTTATATTTTAGTTGTTACATTTTTTGTGCGTGTTCTTTTTGGTCAAATGCAGTTTCAGTGTCCAATTTTACCATATGCATTATTTAGAGACTTTGGTGATAGAATAAAATGATTCAATTAAAAATAAATGTTAAAATTATAAAAAAAGTACTTATAAAAAGAGTACATATTTATCTTTGATAAAATAGTTCTAACTAATTTTAGAAAGTAAAAAATACTAACTATGATTTTATTGAAATAATAACTAATTTAATTATTCATTATTTAATTACTCACTCTTAATTTATGGCAACATTAATAAACAGAATTTTAACTTTTAAAATTCAGAATATTAGTTTTATACCTATATTTTATTAATTTAATTTAAAAAATAAATTAAAATTATTTTTATGGGAGTTCATTTTTTAATTATGTACAAAAAATTTTTTTCTTCAATTTAAAGGTATCAAATTCTTAAGTTTTAAGTTTATTTATTTTAATTTTTACTGATGCCATTTTTTTTAAATTCAACGAGTAAAAATTTTAAATTCTAATTAATATGTGAAATTTTTTAATATAATTTAAAGTTGTAAATTTTACAATTTGATATTTTTTTATTAAAATTAAATTTTACTCTAAATTAAAAAGTTATAGTTAGTTCACTAAACAAAATTCAAATTAACATCTATAATAGGATGAATGAAATTTTGAGCGGCAATGTTAAGCGCAACTTTTATTAAGTAGCCCACTCATCCAGTCTTAACAATAACTTCCTTCCACTATTTCCAAAATCCCTATTTGTTAGCTCCTGCAATTAATTCAAGTTTGATAACATGCAGTCAACCCTTTCGTTAATAACATTTTCTTCCGTTTCTCCCGATCGTAATTTCTTAACTGCTGCACTCAGATCAATTCAGCTAACCTTCAGAGCAATTCGCTCAAGACGTTCCTGTTTAGGTTCTAGGTATGATCACACCGGACGTTCTGTGAAAGAGCATGACCATGATTTGCAGTTCGAGTACCGTCAGTTTGAGTCGCCGAAGAAGCAAGCAAAATCGGTGGAATCAGAATTCTATCTATAAACCCGAATCGCGAAGAAGATTTTCATGACATCATTTTGTTTTTTATATTTCTTTTAGTCAACAATGAAAGTTAATTTTAGACTCTTTTTTTTTTTTAATTCCAACATGCATTCTTTCTTTTGTTACTGGTTGTAGATAGATTCTAAATCACCAATTGGCATTTTGAAAGATGTTATGCAACTGACAATTGAAGGCCACAAAGCAGCTGCAAATTACATCCGAAAAGTAAGTATTGTACCTTAATTTTTTATCATCTTCGAAGGAGTCAAATCATGACCTATTAATTTTTTAGCTTAATTCTTGATCTCTATTTTGCTTAACAGATTTTATTGAAGTACACAAAGCAACTGGAGTATCGACAGGGTGTATAATTCAGTGGTGTATAATTTAGTGGCCGAAGTTATGCGTATTTTTTACTATTTACCCGAAAATATTTTTGTATGTGGATTGTCTGTGTAACAAGAAATGGAGAGCTTGATAAATTCATTATTTTGATACTTTCAAGATGTGTATCATTTTAGCAAAGTTTGATATTTATTTTGTAATAGTTTTATTTGAATATTTTTTTAACATTAAATCCATTAATCTAGGATATTTGCTTTTCAATACTAAGTATTTGTTAATTTTATATTTTTATACTATGAATAATATGTATAGGAATGTGATTAATTTTTTTAATATTATATGATGTAATTTTATATTAAAGAGCATTTTTATTATGATATTTTTTTTTAATTTAACTTCTATCGTTAGCCACGGAAAAAAGTATGGCAAAAAAGCCCGGCCTGATCAATTTTGTCACAGGTAAATATTTTATTTTGCCATGGAAAAGAGTGTGTCTAAACGTGCTAAAGTTGTGGCTAACCAAATGTCTCCACGGGTGTTAAAACCGTGGCTATTGGAGTAAAAAGCGTGGCTAACTAAAAACGCGTCGCCCTCCCTAGCTACGGATGTTCATTTGTTGCAAAAGCATAATTGCCACAGTTTTTTTGGAGTTTAGCCACGGATTTTTCCGTGGCTAAACCCCTTCTTTTTGGTAGTGCATGCTGTAAAATCTGAACAGTGCAACCATCCCTCCATGCCATTGCCAAACCCCCTGATAATCCATCCGGATCTACAATAAACCATTCCTTGAAACCACAAGATCTTAGTTTTCCTTCAACTTGTCGAGATTGATTTTTTGTTTCACAGATAAAACCAACATCGGGGGAGTAGGATTTGCAAATCCCTTTAAGATTGTGGATCAAGGGTCTCCCCAAACCCCGACAATTCCACGAGAGCAGTTTCATATTTCTTTGGGTGCCACTTGAAGGCTGACACCCTCCACCGTCATAGCAATTATATGAGGGTTCTGAGTCTCTGATTTATTGCTCATGGTGTAGAGAAAATCAAAATTATTATTCAATGATTCCAAAGAGACATAAGATATATAGAATGAGTGAATTAGAAAATGGAATGAATTAAAAGAGGAATGAATTGGGAGATAAAACGAAAATTAGGGAGCTAAGTGGAAAAGAAATTAAGAAAAGAAAGTAGAAGAAGATGGAAAAGAGTTTGACGAAGAAAAGACAAAGAAATGTGTAACCATGGAGGCAGCATAGTAAAATTCTAGCAGAGCGTCGGGCGCTAGATGAGGAATATGTACTCCCACTTGCTCTTTAATTCCATAAATTCACACATATCAAACAAATAACGCCTTGTTAATTGTTATTACTAATATTTAATAGAATACATAACCCATGACTAAAACGAAACACAATACACAACTTGAGTTTGTGGAATAATTAGCTCATTTGTTTAAATAAGGATGAGAAATTCGAATTCCATTATCTATTTTTCTCTGTGTCATGTTGACAGTGACATCAGCGGCAATAGAAACGATAAAAAAAATTGACATTTAGTATGTTTTATCAAATTTTTTATATTTCAAAATTATAAATTCATTTTGTTTAATTAAGGAACTATTTTATTAGATCCAACGTATTTTTGAGAGTAGAAATATACCCTTAACATTACCTATTTATGTCGAAAAATTAAAGAGATAAAATGTAGAGGAGGAAGAGTATTGGGATATTAATAAAACAGAAAATTTTGAGGGATAGCATTTTTTTATTAATTTTGGCCTGTATTTAGTTGGTACAAATGTNCATCTAACTTTATTATATATAGAAAATTGGATTCGGTACGTAGCTTTAAAGAGACATAAATAAAGTCCAAACTAGAGTTTAGGGTTGAAAATAACGCAGAGCAGAGGCATGATGACCTGCGGAATGTATTTGGATTGTTGTATTGTAACTGTATTCTATGGTCCCAATCCAAGCACATTGAAGAAAGCATGTAAAACCCAAATCTCAAGTCTCTCGAGATACCCAAAACATTAATTGATACTTAGATACATTGGTTTTTCAGTATATGAATAACTATTTGCCCAAACATACAATTGTTTGAGAACAAAAGCAGAATTAAATATCTATATTTAGCTATATATAATAATACGAATTAGTTTGATATATTAATAAGATTTTAATTTGTAGTTACTGAATCATCTATACATAAATATAACTTTGAATTAATTATATATAAAAAATATGCCAAAGAAAATAATAAATTAAAAAATAATAAAAACATCACACTATAGCTAGATTTAACACTTATATAATTAAATTTTTTTTATTGGACGATTCAAACTTTAGAATTCAGATTTAAATAAGATAAAGAATATCTATCAACTTCAAATTTTGAAAAAAAAAAGTTGTTTGAATGCCTAAAAATTTCATTTGGGATCCATATACACTGAATTAGATTAGTCAGATAGATACATAATAATATTATTTTTCAATAATAAATGGGTTTCGGTTAAAAAAAAAAGTAATCTACTGTTTAAAATCGTTTGTTAGTATGTTCAGTTTGTTAGTCTCTATAATTTTACTAAATTTATAATTAGAGTCTTATATTTTTCTCCCTCTCAATTATGTCTTTACAATACTTTTAATTTTGTAATTAAGTCATTGTCAATATAAAAAATATCATAATTAACAGAATATTTTTTCGTAAATTGAAAATACCTACAATTAAAATTTTAATAGATATTTGCAACATTTTTTTTAAAAAGAATATGTTGTTAATTTTAATATTTTTTAATATAAAAAATCTATTTATAAAGTTAAACGCAATATAAAAACTCCATTACCAAAAAAAATATATAAAGAGTATATAAAGACCCAATTAAACTTTTAAAATCACTATATAACACCACAGCCTCACACCATTTTCCACCAAGCAATATTGCATACATTTGCATTCATCACTACACATAAATCCAAAACCCTTCAATTAGTGACACTTCCCTTTGAAAAATGGCTAAGCTAGCACCATGTGTGGTTCTCATGTTGTGCATGGCTATAGTGGGTGCACCCATCGCCAAAGCTGCCATCCAATGTTCCTTTGTCACAAAGAGTATAGCTCCATGCTTTGGTTACCTCAAAAGCGGAGGAACTGTTTCCGGACCATGTTGTAGTGGCATCCAGAACATCAATGGCACTGCCAAGACCACCTCTGACCGTCAAGCAGTTTGTAACTGCTTGAAATCGGCCGCGGCTAGTCTTGGCAGCCAAATTAACCCTAACAATGCTGCCTCTCTCCCTGGCAAATGTGGTGTTAGCATTCCCTATAAGATTAGCACCTCTATCAACTGTTCTAGGTAACCTCATGCTTAATTATTGTTACAAATTGCTCATTTCTATGTTTTTTTTTTAATTCACAATAAAGTTCTATTTTATTCGAAATAATATTGTTTGAAACCCAATGAAACATTAAAAACTTGTAAAATTGTATTATATGTATTTTTTATTAACTTTGTTAATTTTATCAATAAAAATGGTGTGAAAAAAATGATATTGTCTTATAAACTTGTATTATATGTAAAAGAGTGATCATTCTATTAGATTCAATAATTATTTTTATTGAATGTGTTTATAGTCTATATGTCTGAAACTAATTTTATCAATATTTTTTTT
Source organism: Arachis ipaensis (assembly GCF_000816755.2). Classification (NCBI taxonomy): domain Eukaryota; kingdom Viridiplantae; phylum Streptophyta; class Magnoliopsida; order Fabales; family Fabaceae; genus Arachis; species Arachis ipaensis. The sequence continues at coordinate 96,772,108 of NC_029786.2, read as the reverse complement.
TCAGCATCAAGTGAAGAAAATTCGGACGGTGATGATGAATCGAGAAACAATAATTATGCTATTAGAGCAAGAGTTATAGTCTACTCTTTATTTGTGTTTATTTGGAAACACTGTTATGTGTTTCTATTGAAGTTATATTATGATGCTTTCAAATAAAATAAGGGAGTTTATTGCTTGAATCGCAGTCACTCCCCATATATAATATTAGCTGGGTTTTTTTTTTTCGAAGGTTTAGTATAGTGTTCATGTTATTACGCATCTACTGTACTGAGTAACGGAGATTATATCACACTATGATATGGATTATCCCAAATGAAATTAAATTTGTCATATATATGGTTTATTTAATTTTGTTAACCTCCATGTGTGAATTATTCTTTTGCATAAAATATTTTGTTAATGGTATTTTTATAAAAATATTTAGAAGATAATAAAAATTAATTTAAAATAGCACAAAATTACATAATAAAATTATAAATACTAAATTTATTAAAATAATTTTAAATTATTATCTCTCTAATATTATTATATTTTATTGTAT
>NC_029786.2:96757623-96771542 GCF_000816755.2 Arachis ipaensis | reverse complement strand
ATTATATTTTATTGTATTTTAAGTTTGAAATTATCTGTTATGACTATGTATATAATTAAAAAATCTAATTAACTTATGTCTAATTCCTAAGACCATACTTTAAAAGTATAATAATAGAAATTTTTTAATAATTTTTAATGGTATATTTAATCTATGTTTTAAGATACAAGTTAACAAAAACTATAATTAAATAATTAAGATAAATAATTACCATTACTCTCTTTAATTTATAGTTCGTCTATTGAAAAGATATTTGAAAGGAAAACAGAAAAACCAAAGCTCTGGAACCCACCGATCATCATAAAAAGAAACTAGAGCAGCATATTGGCATCTTCTACCGCTGAATCTGAGGTTACAGAAAAACATGTTTTTGTCCTCTGAAATTCATCCAAAAGATAACCCTTTGGAGTGCACCGGTCAAGCCATCAAAGTTGAAAGAAAACACCCAAATTGAGTAAAGTAAACAACTAAATTGATTTAAAAAAAAATATCAAATTTTTTGTTAAGTTTAGAGTTAAAACTAATAGTTATAGTTAATGACAAACATTGGTTCGATGAGAATCAAATTTTTTAGTTGAAACAAAATGATATCTGTTTAAGAGGGTATTTTTGATAATTTAAAGTTATGAGGTAGAATGATAATTTTGTCAAATTTAAAGATCTGAATACTAGAAAAATTATATCACGTTAGTCTTGGATATTAAGGAGTCCAAAAATTTATCTAAAAAATAGTGATGCTAAAATGACAGCACTCATAAGGTTTATTGGGTTAAGTCAGGATAACAAGAGACCGAACAATATTTTTTAAGTTCAATAAAAAATACAAATTTAGCAATTATTTTTAAATTTATGTAGCCTCTATTTTAGTTTGTTTTGTTGTTAGGGTTTATTAGAAGATTTGATTTAGTTTTGATTTGTTTAATAGTATTTTTAGAAATTTTAAATTAAATCAATATGATCTAATCCAATAAGATCAAATTTGATATGTTATCTATGGATTTCAAGTGCCAAAGTATAATAAAAAAAAAATTTCAGATATGTTATCTATATATTGTTATTGGCCTCGCATAAACGTAGGAGTGTGGATGGATTTTATTGCACGTAAGAAAGTTGAATCTCAAGCTTTTTCAAATATATTGTACATTTATTTGCTGATTCCTACTTATATATGGATTGATATTTTTATAGATTTTCTATTTAGTTTATCTAAGAAAAAAAACATAAACATATCATTATTTTTTCTGTGATGATATTTCTAATTGCAAGTCAAAATGTTAAAGATTCCACACAAATTACTGAGTTATTTCCAAGGTTCTGAAAACCGGTTCGGATCGGTCGATTGAATCGGTTGAACCGTGAACTGCTGAGGAAAACGATTTAAACTAATGCCAAAATTGTAGATTTCAAAAATCGCAATTGAACTGGTGAACCGGCCAGAAATTGGTCAATTGAACCGAACCGTGACCTGACCGATTTTTTGAGTGGGGAGCCAAACGTCGCCGTTTCCCCGGCTGCACTTAGCTTAGCCCTAACTCCATCCTCCCGTGCCAGATGCCCAGATCCAGATTCCAGAACGCTCTGCCTCTCTCACACTTAGTCCAGGTCAGGGCTCCTCTCAATCGAGCTCCTAGCTGTCCCTCACTTCCGTCCAGCCACCGCCTCGTGCCGCCGCCGTCGTTCCCTCGAGCAGCCACAGTCTGCTCACTCACTTTTCCTCCATCGCGCAACAGCCATCGATATCAACCTTTCCTTCCATTTGCAGCCATCGCAAACTCCCTTCGTCGCGCAGCCACGCTGCCGCCGGCACTAGCTCTGTTCCTCCGCAACCACTGTCCCGTTCAAAGCCCATTGCGCAGCCACGCTTCCTTGTCTTGGTCACTCGGTGTCTCTATCTCCCTCTTGCATGCTCTGTTGAAGGCTTCTTCTAGCTTCTAGGTAAATTTTTTTATTAACTATGATTGAACCATTGTTTGATTCTGTGGAGCTCTGTGAACTGTGAAGTCACTGAAGTGTGAACTGATTTACTGATTTATTGAAGTGTGAAGCTCTGTGAATACTTTTTTTATTAACTATGATTGAATAATTATTTAATTCTTCTAGCTTCTAGTTCTAGGTAATTTTTTTATTAACTATGTGATTTACTGATTTTTTATTTTTCTGTGAACTGTGAAGTGTGAGCCAAGATTCTGGGAACTCAAACTATGAACTGATTCAGCTAAAGTTACTGAACTGAATTGTGAACTTTGTTGAATAATTGTGAATAATTATTGTTATTTAAGCTATGAAGTGTGAACTACTGAATTTTGTTGTTTATTGAATAGTTTTGAATAATTTTGGGTGTTGTTTGCTGAGAACTTGAGATTATTGTTATTGGACGTTGTTCCTCCACAATATAATGTTTATATTGTAATTGGATTGTATTGTTATTGCTCTGTTGAGTCTGTTATGAATCTAATTAGTGATTTTTTGAATGTGAAATCAATCAAAGAAATTGATTTTGTGGCGTTGTCGAAATTATTGCTAAAAATGGATTTGTTATTCTGCTGCGACTGTTTTTGAATTTTGTTGATAGATTTATTGATTTCAGAGTTTATGGTGATTATTTGTTGCTGTATTTTAATTTTAAACTATGCTTTCAAAAAAATTAACAAACAGCAGATGTCCCATATTATTGATTTAGAGCAAGAAAATCATGAAGATGATGCTGTTGTTGGAGGTCTTGGGAGTAATGATGATGATGGTAGTGTATTTCTCTGACGCAGAAGACGATGGTTCAAGCCACTCTCATTTCTAATATTTTTTACTTCATTCTTTAACTGCAAATTTTGATTTTTGATGTTTTTTAATGCTGAATTTGATTGATTCTGTGGATATTTAGACACCCTTTTGTTTATGGTTCATGGAATTGATAATTGGATTGTTTGGTACTGCTCTATATGTATACTTGTTCTATGTCTTGGTGATGAGTCTCACAAATATTCTCAATCACTTACTGCTATGGTTTCCTTCTTGAATGGGATTTTATTTTTCTAAAAGAAATCATAGAGGATTAGAGTTGTGGATTTTTTAATTGAGTGATGAGTGTAAAACTAAAGATGATGATGACAAAAGTGCTTGGAAACATATATTTTAAGAGTGTTTAAAAAAAATTGAGTTTGTAAATTGATAAGATCATATAGTTTCTATGTGTTTATTTATATTTTATTTATTATTTTATTATAAAACGATTTTTTCGGTTCAATCACGGTCGAACCAGTTGAATCTATAAACCAATAAACCAGTAGCTAGAGTGGTTCGATGACCGATTCAGTTCTCAGAACTTTGGTCGTAGGCTCTCCTTCAGACCCGAGCGGTTTGGTTTGGTCCGGTTTTTACCGAATTTGACCGGTTCATACCGGGTTTGATCGATTCTGTGCCTTAAGCGGTCTGAAATTTGATATTTCTCAAAGAATTTGTTTATGTGCTAACTTATGCTAATTGTTTGAATGCTCATATCTTGCATGCTAAGCATGTTTTGGTCTTTTGGATAATTCTGTGCGAAACATTGAGCGTCCTCATAATTCTGATATTTATAACTCTGTTGGATATTATCTTTATGAATCTCTGAATATTTTTAAGTTTTTGACTACTTTGGAATTATTATTTTTACCCTTAAGTAATAGTGTTATTTTAGATTGTGAAAGTAAAGTTGAAAAGATTGAACTTGCATATATGAAGGACATAACTACAATTCGGTGGGTAAAGAAGAGCCATCAAACCATGATATTTAAATCATCATATTGGGTTTAGATTCTATAGAGGAAAGAAGAGCTTCTTATTAAAGAAAAATAACACTTGTTGCTAAAGAAGATGGTCCATTCCAAGTGTTGGCGATTATCAAGAACAATTCAAGCAAGAATAATTTTTTTGGTGGGTATTATGGTCCAATTGTATTTATTGTATCTAATTTTTCTCTTTTTGATATATATATATACACACGCATATTTGAGGACGATTTTTTTTTTTTAAGAGGGAGAGAATGATACGTGTTCAAAAGAGTATTTTTGGCGATTTAGAACTATAGGGCAGAATGTTAATCTTGTCACATTCAAAGATCTGAATACTAGAAGAATTATACCAAGCCAGTTTTGAACATCAAAGAGACCAATAATTCGTCTTAAAAACAGTGATATTAAAATGACGGTATTCATAAGGTTTATTGGACTAAGTTAAGACAACAAGAGACCCAATAGTATTTTTCAAATTTAGTAAAAGACACAAATTTAGTAATTACTTTCGAATTTATGTAGTCTCTATTTTAGTTTGTTTTGTTGTTAGGATTTATTAGAAGATTTGATTTAATTCTGATTTACTTAATAGTATTTTTAGGAATTTTAAATTTAAATCAATATAATCTAATCTAATAAGGTCAAATCTGATTTAAATTAAGTTATCTTATCTAAATTAATAAGTTATCTTATCTAATTGGCCCATTTTTAGGCTGATCTATTAGGAACCTATTTAAACACTTTTTGTAATTCATTCTAATTAACTTTATGATGAATAAATTTTATGAATACTAATATGTATGTTTTTTTTTTTTTATATGTAATTAGCCTAGCACAAGTTAGCAAGAACCTTAAAATAATTAAGGATAACATTTGGAATGAGTTCAATTAGTCGTGCATGACACATTGATCTCTAACTAAAACTATTATTAGCCCCCGATGAAATTTATATTTATCAAGCAAATTAGCCCCAATGGCGTCGTTTTTGTGGGCACTTAATTAATTTGAGGAGGACCAAATTGACCTCTCTCCACATGTCACTTTTAAGTTTTAATGTTCAAATTCATGTGTTAACCTTACACNGGGCTACATATAATTTGGAAAACATCTCTGGTGAGACTATATTAGTAGAATCTAATATAGTGCGTCAACTTCCTAATATAATCTAATAATCAAACTCTTTTAAATGCTTAAAACTTAAAACAAACTTTAAAATAGTAAAAACTTCTTAACACTGAGAAGAAAGACTGTTTAAGAAATATTGAATCACTAATAATATGAAGGCTAGCTCTTTTCAGTTTTCACTGTTATCAAAAATAAAATCTTGAGCCCAATTCACAAATTTTATAAGCCTCAAGCAATACATCACTTTTGATGTCTCGTAATAATTTTTTGGGTTTAGTCCATAAAGTACGAATATTTTATTAAGTTGTTATTTGTTCAAAGACATTTTAAATATGACATTTATTGATATTTATTTAATACGCATATCTTTTATATTCAATAGTATCTTAATAAAAAAGAAGAATTTTTTCTTTAAGCACGTTTTCAAAATACCAAACCCATCATCTTGCATAAAACACCACCCATCTCAACAACTACTCATTCAAGACACACACACAAAAAAAAAATCTGCTAAGTAACCAACACCCAATCAGCCAACTACCGGCCAATTTTAATGGGGCTATTCGAAAAAAAACTCAAGATATATCCCAAAACCAAAATCCTATCTTATTATAAATTTATAATCCTAATTTAACCTTTCACTTTCACACAACATTCAAAAAACAATAGCACGCCCATTCACCTTTCTCTCTCACTCGCCATTAAGCTCCGCTGAATTTCATTATTGTCGCTATGCCACCACTGCCATCCGCCTATCACGTAGCTGGCAATGTCCCACGACCTATAGGATGTGAGTCTCCGCGTCGTCACTGCCCCTCACGCGCTCCATTCCACGCGTTCTCCCAATGCCGCGCCGACCAATCCATTGCCGCCTCATCCCAGTTCCACGCATCGTCACTGTCGGCGTCTCAATGCGAGTTCTGAGCGACATCCCTTCCCAGCGTGGCCACTGCCACGGCCTCAAACTAGCGCTATTCATCCTTCCTGCTGCGCGTCTTTATTGGCCCAACCCGGTCTGTAACTGCGCCGACACCCTCTCCATTGTGAGTCCTTCCCAAACTGTCACTTTATCAGCGTTGTCTTTATTTTAGTTGGATGTTTTTCTCTGAGTTATATGCATGTGTATTTATTTTGGGGGATGTGTCTTTGAGTTATATGGAAGTGTCTTTGTTTTGGGCGGCGCTTAGGGTGGGGTATAGGTGGAGGTGTGTGGGGTCTTGACGAAAGCATTATTCGCAGCTATTCGACAGGCCAAGGAGGGAGTAGGTCACATTTCGGATGGATGTGTCTTTATTTTAGGTGGATATGTTTTTATTTTGAGTGGATGTGTCTTTGTTTTGGCGTGGTTGCCGACGTCCAGCACAGCGATCTGGCGGTCTGAGGATGGGGGCGGGTCACGTTGGGGTTGATGATGGAAAATACGTTCGCGTGAAAAGAAAGGGGGAGGAGCGGTCAATTGGTAATCCTGATTTTTCAAAATATCATTAATTAGTGATTATTCAAATTTTATTTTTTATAAAAATACAAAATTAATCATTATTAATTGCAGTTATTTAAAGTTGACTGGTTAGGAGTTGTTTACCTATACTTTTTCAAAAAGAAAACAACTACTCCTTTGAAACTTATCTCCCACCTAATAATCAAATATCTCTAACTACCTCTATCTTTTTTGACGAAATAGACAAAAATAGTCATTTCTAACTATGAAACATTCGAACGCTGACAAATTAAAACTAACCATGGAAAAACTAATAAATGAACTTTATACCCATGAAAAATAAATTATGTTCGGCAAAAATATTCAATTGTTAAAATTTTTGTTAACTCTATTTAAAAAAACATATTAAATTCTAAAATTAACTCTACTAACAATCATCTTCAATTAGTGTGTCCTCTTTTTCTCCCTCTTTTTTTCAATATAGAAACAAAATAAAAAATAAAAGAACTGTAAACTCAAATCTACCTCCTTTTTAAATATGTCCACCTCCTTCCTTTTTTTGGAATCATTCATAGTAATTATAACTTAATTAGTTATAAGAAGCATAACTTAAAATTTGAGAAAGAAGTAGAGAAGCTTTAGCATTAGCAATGGCACTTGAACATGTAAGAGACGGAATTTGAGGAGAAAAGGAAAAAGTGGGATTCAAAAAGAAGAAAGGGGTACTTTCATGAGGATCAACAGCAAACGCCAATGACCAAAGGAAAAGAAGAACTCTTATGACCCTTTTTGGTCAAAGGCAAGAGGATTTTCACCGTGGCAAGCTCAATGATAATTCTAGAAACTTCTACGAGAAAGAACTTCTTGTTGTTTTGAATGCTCAATTTAAAATGGGATGCTTCTGAAATTAATGAAAGAGAGCATTTTGGAAGCTTTAAAAAAAAAACCTTGCTGAAATAATAGAAGTGGATTTTGTTCATCTTTGAATTTAGTGTAAGGGAAGGTGCAGCTACATGACGAGAAGGAATGAGCCTTTATTAGGAAATCTTTTTAAAAAGTGTTTATTTATTAAAATAAAACAACTAGAGATTTTGCAATTGAAAAAAAAAAACTAGCTAAAAAATATGATTTTTATGGGAAATTTTGTAATCCAATTGATCGACCACTAATATATAAATATTATTAAAAAAATTCGAAATAAAACAAATTCGGAATCATAGAAAGAAAATTAGTCTATCCATAATAGAAGAGGAGATGAGATCATATGAAAAATGTAACCGATTCTTTCCTTTGTTTGAGTTACTGGCCATCCGCCGAAAGTTTCGGGTTTAATACCGATATTTTAGCAACAAATCCAATAAAAGTTTTTTTGTTTTTCATTTTATGTCTGTAAATGGAAGAAGAAGAAACGAAGAAAGAGGCATAAGAGGAGATTGAAGGTTGTGTAGAACTGAAGATGATTGGTGGTAGGGTTAATTTTAAAATTTAATGTATTTTTAAATAGAATTAATAAAAATTTAACGATTGAATATTTTTGTCGAATATAATTAATTTTTCATGGATTTAAAGTTCATTTAGTTCTTCCATGATCAATTTTATCAGCATTCGAATCTTTTATAATTTAAAATGACTATTTACTCGACTAAATAAACGGACAAAACAAAAGGCTCCACAACAGAGCGTTGTGGAAAAAGTTAGTGTAGAAGCAATGCTGAAAGCTTCCAACCCAAGTTTTTTTTTTGGAGGTCAACCCAAGTTTAGGTGTTTGTATATATCATGTTTCTTAAGAAAATCTCATGCCCTAAGCTATTCAAGCTGTGATGTTGATGGTTTGATGAACCAGAAGGGATTAAGAGAGGGAGAGAAATAAGTTCTTCTCATTGTTGGAGAGAATGAAAAATTCCCTTAGAAAATATTTGTTGAGTTATTACACCTTATATACTATGTACTTTTTATGTACTCTCACTAAAAAATAATTATAATGGTAAACCTATTATTGATAAAGAAATAATCTAGGTAACACCCTCCCGCAAGCTAGAATTGTGTAAATCTAACAATCCTAGCTTGAAAACATTAGCAAGAAAAGAACCCGGTGGCAGAGCTTTGGTAAGAAAATCAGCAAGTTGATCCTTGGAACGAACTGGCATAAGATGAATGAGACCAGACAAATGCTTTTTACGAATAATGTGGCAGTCCACTTCAATGTGTTTAGTTCTTTCATGAAAGATGAGATTATTGGCAATGTGAATGGCTAACTGGTTGTCACAGAATAGAGTGATAGACTTTTGAAGCGGCAAGCCAATGAAATCCATTAAGAAAGATAACTAACTACCTTCACAAGTGGAAACAGCAAGAGACCTATATTCAGCTTCTGCAGAGGACTTGGTAACTGTGGTTTGCTTCTTACTCTTCCAGCTAATGAGCGAGTTCCCAAGCATGAAGCAATAACCGGAAACGGAGCGACGAGTATCGGCACAGGTAGCCCAGTCAGCGTCGACAAATTCAGTGAGATGCAGATTAGAAGTAGAGGAGAAGAAGAGACCAGTTGCAGGTCGGCCTTTTAAATATCGGAGTACACGAAAAGCAGCCTGTAGGTGAGAAGTGGTTGCACAGTCCAAAAATTGGCTCAAACGTCCCACAGCATAAGAGATATTGGGTCTAGTGTTTGTGAGGTAAAGGAGTCGGCCGATGAGCTATCTGTAAACAGTGTTGTCTGTTAAAATGGTACCTGATTCCTTTGAGAGTTTCTGACTATAATCAAATGGAGTAGAGAGGCTTGCAATCTAGATAACCAAAATCTCGGAGAAGGTCCATAGTGTACTTCTGCTGATAAATGTGAATTCCAGAGTTAGAGCGTGCTACTTCCATTCCCAAGAAGTATTTGAGATCACCAAGATCCTTTATTTTGAATTTGTCATCCAAATCTTGCTTGATGGAATTAATTTCACCAATGTCGTTCCCGGTTAAAACCAAGTCATCAACATATACTAGAATGGCAGTGAAGCTTTCAGATTGTTTCTTGATGAAGAGTGAATGATCATAAAAAAACTGCTTATAACCAGCATCCACAAGAGTCTGAGTAAGCTTAATGTTCCATTGCCTGCTTGCTTGCTTAAGCCCATATAGAGATTTTTTGTAATTTACAAACCAAACCTGGTTGTGACACAGCCAAACCGGGTGGTATCTTCATATAAACTTCCTTATCCAGATCTCCATGAAGGAAGGCAGTGTTGACGTCCAACTGTTTCAAATGCCATTTCTTTGCCGCTGCTAATGCTAACATTACTCGTAGGGTAGTCATTTTGACAACTGGACTAAAAGTATCACCATAATCTACTCCTTGCACTTGAGTGAATCCTTTTGCAACTAGCCTCGCTTTGTGCCTCTCTATGGTGCCATCGGGATTGAATTTTACCCGAAAAACCCATTTGCAACCCACAGCCTTCTTGTCTTTTGGGAGTTCAGTGAGACACCAAATTCTGTTCTTATCTAGAGCTGTCAATTCATCTTGTATTGCCTTTCTCCAATATTCATGTGCAGCCGCTTCCTCATAAGTGCTAGGTTCTTGATTTAAGGTAATGGCTAGAGAAAGTGACTTATATTTTGGGGTTAGTTTATCATATGACAAGTGTTGTGAGATAGGATATAAAGAGTTAGAGTTGGCAACGTTGCTAGAGTGAGCTGTGTGGGTTGTCATACAATGATAGTCCTTCAAATAAGTAGGCGGTTTCTTGACTCTTTCAGACTTTCTAGTAATGCAGTCATGTGTGATGTCAGAGTGTTGTGATGCAGGTGCATTGTTAGTGTGTGGTGTTGTAATGGGTGCAATAGTGTGTGAAGAAATTGGTGAGTGCATTGAGTTTGAGAAATGTTCATTTGAATCTATGAGTGTGGTATGTGTGGGTGATTACAAATGATGTGTGGATGGTGTATCATATTGAAAAAGATCAATGCATTGTAGAGTACGAATGGGTACCACAAAAATGTCAGTGCTAGTGGAATGTAAAAATGGAAAATTAGTTTCATAAAAAATTACATTTCTGGATATGAAAATTTCCTTTGATTTTAAATCAATAAGTCGAAAATCCTTTGTTCCTAATTTAAAACCAAGAAAAGCTGTTTTTCTGACTCTTGGATCTAATTTTGTTCTTGAATTTGTTAATGTGGAGGCATATGCAAGAGAACCAAATACTCTTAAATATGAGAGGTCAGGTAAGTTACTATACAAAAGCTTATAAGGACTAGCATTATCCAGGTTAGTGCTGGGCAACCTATTAATTAGGTGAATGACGTGAGCAACTGCGTATTGCCAAAAACAATGTGGAATTCCTGATTGAAATAGCAGTGCTCTAGCAACACCTAAAATATGCTGGTGTTTTCTCTCTACAATCCCGTTTTGCTCTGGTGTTTCTACACAAGAAGGTTGGTGTAAAATTTCAGTTGATGCAAAAAAGGATTTTAGAGTGAACTCTGGCCCATTGTCGGTCTTTATACACTTAACTTGTTTTTCAAATTGTACTCTGACAAAATTCACAAAATTAATAACCAATTGTGATGCTTCAGATTTGGTTTTCATAAAAAAAATCCAAGTGAATTTGCTCTTGCCATCCACCACAATAAAAAAATACCTATGTCCTTCATTGGAAGGGACAGAAATAAGACCCCAGATATCCATATGAACTAAGTTAAAACAATCTTTTATTTTAGTTGTACTAAGATTAAAAGATAATTTCTTTTGTTTTGCAAAATGACATGAATCACAAGGAAATTTTGAAGCAATACAATCTATAAAAGAATAATACTTCTTTAGAAAAATCAATTTATGCATGGGTATGTGTCCTAATCTAAGATGTCAAATGTTGTTGTGCTCACTGTGTGAAGGTGTGGTGGGATGAGTAGTAGTCGTAGTTGCCGCCAATGAAGCTTGCTTTGTTGGAAGAGGGGGAAAGTGAGAGAATTCTGGTTCTCTACTCATTGTATATAACCCTTCTATACACTCAGCAATGCCAATCATTTTTTATGTGGATCTATCTTGTATCTCACAACACTTATCATTGATTAACAGTTGATAATGTAAGTTTGAGGTTAACTTTGACACAGATATCAGTTTAAAATCAAAAGAAGGAATGTATAAAATATTTTTGAGAAAAAATTTTTTAGAGAATGTGATTGTGCCGATGATGGTGCTAACAGTTTTGGTCCCATTTGGCAATATCACATTGATTGGATCAATATTTTGAAAACTTGCAAAATCTTTTAAGTCAAAAGTCACATGATCTGTTGCACCGGAATCAATGACCCATAGTGCAGATTTTGGAGTGATAATACTCATAATTCTCGCATTAAAATGTAATGCAATGGTTTTACTTGGAGTAGAAGTCTGAATGGAAGTAGTCAAAATTTGATTTGCATTATGAGGTTGTTGCTGCACACTTTTATTTTTGATCAACTCTAACAAGACAAATCTTTGCTCTGGAGTGAATCCAGATCTTGATATTCCAGTGTTCTCTTTGAGACAATTGAGCTGGAATTGTTTGTCACTAAGTATATCATCATGCCCCTCAGTGATCACGTGATTGATGGTGGTGTTATGTTGCTGCCATTGATAGAAATGGGAGGAGTACCCATACTCTTATAGCATACATTTTCTGTGTGGCCTTGCTTGTTGCAATGAGAGCAAGCCAATGTAGCTCCACGACCTCTGCAATGGGAGGATCTGTTTGCCATGTTTGCCATTTTGAGAAATCAATGAATCACAGAGTAATATGGATTCAGATCTTCTTCCTTCCAACTCGTTGATCGGAACAGCTATATTCACCAAGAAAGAATCTTGCAAAATAGCCTCTCATCAAACTCTATTGGATGAGTTTGAAGGAAGAGGTAAGAATGGGGGAAAGAAAATATCGAAAGAAAAATTAGGGATAGAAAGAAAATGGCAAAATTGGATTGATCCTAATTCACAATTTTTTTTTAATAATTTGATTCACAGCTTGGTTGCTCTCCACGCTCACCGCACCATGAAGAAAATCTCATGCCCTAAGCTATTCAAGCTGTGATGTTGATTGTTTGATGAACCAGAAGGGATTAAGAGAGGGAGAGAAATAAGTTTTTCTCATTGTTGGAGAGAATGAAAAATCCCCTTAGAAAATATTTGTTGAGTTATTACACCTTATATACTATGTACTTTTTATGTACTCTCACTAAAAAATAATTACAATAGTAAACCTATTATTGATAAAGAAATAATCTAGGTAACATTATGAATCTATGAAGTACGGACACTTCGCTGAGTTGTTGTGTCTGTGTGTTGGGCACATTTTAGACACGACACTCACTACACTCATTCGATACGCATGTCTATTGTATCCAACTGTGTCTTAATAAAAAACAAAAAATTTTTCTTTGGACACGTTTGGACACACCTAAATACAATCACGTATCAACATGTCCAATCTTATTCTTAACATATATTTTTTAAATAAATTTAGAAATAGTATATATTATTATTTATTAAAACAAAAATATTTTAAATAATTTATATAATTAAAATAATATATTAAAAATAATTAAAAAATTAATTTATATTTTAATATCAATAAAATATCAAAATATCATTACAATTTATCAAAAAATACTTTATATACGAAAACTACAAAAGACCAATACTACTGCTGAAGTTTTGTTTTATGAGAATGAAAAAGGGTCGGGCTCAAAGCCCCTTATCGGATTTGAACCGATGACTTACGCCTTACCATGGCGTTACTCTACCACTGAGTTAAAAGGGCTCCGCTTGATTCAATTCCTTATTCAGCAATAAGCCAATATGAGTCTAATACAGATATTTGTTACTGAATATACTTCTTAATATAGATATTATTAGAATATCCGTTAGAATATATGCACATAGATATATCTATTATCTACATATCGACTCATTAAAGGACAAAAAATTCGATTTACCTAGTGAAAAAACATATAGTTAATATAAAAAGTTTATTGATATTGATATATATAAATATTTTTGTGTCTTATAAGATTTTAAAATTTTCATGTCATGTCATATTTAGTCATGTCATGTGACAGTGTCCGTGCATCATAAGAATGAATGCATTGATCCATGCATGTAGGGATATTTTGGACTTGTGTGTGGTTAATTGGTTAAATCCAATATAACACGCTGGTCACTGATGATATTGGGCTGAGAATTTAAACAAGGAATGAATATCCTCATGGGCCCGGATGGCATCACAAACATTCACCAAGCAAAGCTCAAAAGAAAAAAAAAACATTCACTAAACTTTTCGCTTGCAGGTTTCAACTCTTATTTTGTAATTTTTATTGAACTCTCTCTCTATATATATATCTTATATTGGTTATACATAAATGCTTTAGTATCATCATATCATAAATTATTTTTCCCAAGTACTTATACGCTTAAATACAAGATACATATGAATAGTTTTAAATAAAATTTCTACAAACTTGGCCAATATTTCATCATGTGGTGTGTATGTATGTGTCTGTCTTCTTTGATCGAGAATAGTTCGTTTGATCTTAAATTTAATAACAAAAATATTATATACAAATAA
>NC_029786.2:96750194-96757598 GCF_000816755.2 Arachis ipaensis | reverse complement strand
TTTTTTTTTTTTTTTATTAGAGAATTAAAATTAAAAAATATATATTTAATATATATTTAAAATCAAATTAAAAAATTTTTAAAATAAAATTAAAATAAAATAACACATTTATAAAAATTAAAAAAATTATAAAATAAATTAAGGTAGGGATCTAAATGGCATATGTGTTTTATAATCAACAATTGAATTAATAATCACTATGTGACTGCCCCACCGGTTAAATTTGACATCACTAACGAACACACTGTTGAAGATAAAGGATGGAAATATGTTACATGACCCAACATGTCCACATGCATTTTCTGAGGTTTTACTATTGTACACAAAAACTGTAGTAGAAAAGTAGCTAGAAATAAGAAATGGTACAGATACTATTTCATGAAATCACATGGTGTTATTAAATTTAAATAAATATATGTATGTACGTGGCAATTATATTTGCAAAACATGACAGCATTTATTTGGAGATCTACCGAGTCTGAACTTCAAACAAGGTAGGACCTATGCGTAGGACCATTACTTGACGTGAACCCTCTGCACCACCACTGCACCATGCATGACGTACAAAGGGTGAAACTTGAAAGTGAAGTGACCCTTAGCCTTTTGTTTTTTCGCTTTGTTACGGATTTTCAATTTGATAATCTAAGAATTAATTTATTGGGAATTAGAATTTTATTTAAAATTTATTATTAGTCAATAAATTTGATATTTGATGCAAGTGTTGCGTTGGCGTTTCTTGATCGTAATCCAAATAATTTCACATAATTTTTTTCGGGTAAAAAATACAAATAAATCAAGAGAAACTTGTTACATGAATAAGTCAAATGAAAAAGAGATCCACCAATCAGTCAAATCCTATTTATATACAATTCGAACCTAATTGGTTCGAACCCTATTTACCCATAATTCGAACCTAATAGGTTCGAACTTCAATTTTATAATTCGAACCTAATTGGTTCGAATTACTACCGATTTTGTCCCTTAAGTAATTCGAACCTAATTGGTTCGAACTACGTTCAATGCAATTTGAAACTAGATGGTTCGAATTAGTAAGGAACGAAGCTGCATATGTTACGTGCATGGGATCGGAATTTATGAATACGTTTTGTTTAGGTAGTATTAAACGAAATGTATGCTGAACACGCATGAGAATAAATTAGTGTACGAGTTACATTATGAAGACATGATGCGGCAATTAAATAACATCAAAATGCAAAGTACAAATGTTTTCTCTCTAACACAGACATACATCTAAAGGTGGATACAAAGTAACACTGGTAACAAAATACATAGACGAACATGGGTAACATACAACTAGGCACATAAATCATCTAAAAAGATGCGACCCCGTGAACCAACGACGTGGAACCTGTGTCCTCTGACCTCTCCGGATAAACGGCTCCTGATCCTCAATCTCCTCGTCCTCGTCCTCGTCCTGCGGGGCTGGCTGTGCAGGCGTCCTAGGCTGGACATGTACCGCTCGGGATGAGGACGGCCCGGCAACTGAATGTGACCCAGCAGTATGTGCCGACGCTGGGGTACCACCCAAAGCGAAATACTCAGGAGGAGGAACGGAGGGCGGCTCATTCAGATCGACATCTAACGATGCTTGTGTCCTCGTCGTCTGACTCCGCCCAGGGACAACCTCATCATCATGCATGATGGCATTGATGTCATCAAAGAAGGGGGATCCAAGATCCCCGTCAAACCCAACACCGGCAAGTAGGTCTGAAAACGTGCTGCCTGGACTCACCCATGGCCTACTCTCCTGAGGTGTGGGGTCGTAAGGTGGAACTCCAACTAAGTAATCTCCCAGCGGCACCTCCCCAAGTCCAGCCTCAGCATGGGGAGCAGGATCTCTGGTGGCGTACCCCTGTCCACCAAGGCCACCAGCCTCACGACCGTCCTGGCCCTCGACGGGTGCCCTCCGTCTGCCTCCACGCCCTCGTCCTCGATGACCACCCCTACCTGCCTCATCAGCCTCGTCGATAGCCCGCTCCAGCCACCTCCACTCACGCTGGCTCCGTCGTGTCCCGACACGAGCTCTCCTCTCAACCCGACGCCTATCAGGGACGTCGTCGACTCGATCCATGTCAAGAACTCGACCAGGACCTCTCTGTGACGCCTCGACAGGAATAGGAATGCCCCTCGGATCCCCCAGATGAATATCGGGTGACAAGTACCTCTTCCCATGCTGGCTCCACCAGTCTAGATAGGCGTGCGAAGGTCCAGGATCGGCAACAACATCGAACCGGAGGACGTGGTCCGCACGGGTCTCCCAATGAATATGCCAATCCGGTAAGGCGGACGGGAACCAACGATCACCGCCTCTCCCGTCCTTCGACATCAGAAAGTCGATGTTCAGGGCGGGACGCGGGAGGGGTTGCACACCACCGAACTGCGGTAGCACCCTGTCAACCTGATGCCACTCTACGACGGCAAAGTATATCAGTGACGTGACAGAACGCCACATTGCCATGTGTCGAGGCTCCAACACCTCCGGATGCACAACCTGAAGTACCTCGGGAGAGCTATAAGGCATCTAGATAAACTGCACAAATAAATACCGATGTTGTCACGCCAACTGGCTATACAGAAACATTCGATGTCTACTTATTTAAATAAAAGTAACAGGAAGAACACTGCACAAATAAATAACGCTCATCGAGTGGCATGCCTTGTTGCCGCCGCATGCTCCTGATGCATCGCTGTAGCTGCGCATTAAATGGACCGCATTATTAAACCACGTACAATAAACCACTTACCCTAAACCACCAACTAAACCGCATGCAAAACCACTAAATTAAACCATTTGCAATACCACTACAACAAACCACTAACAAAATCACCTAACATAAACCACTTACATAAACTATTCACAGAAGCGCATATAAAACCACTTACAAAAACCCACTTACCAAAAACCGCCCCCAAAACCGCATGCAATAACCTCTAAGCTAAACTATTTGCAATGCCACCCCGATAAACCACTCACATATAGAACCGCTAAAACCACATGCAAAACCACTAACTCAAATAAACCGTGTGCAGAAACTTTTCTATGTACTAACCTCGTCGTTGATGACCCCGGCTATATGAGCAACCCCATCCAACCGGTACAGCCTTGCAGGATCGTCCCCCATCAGCTGAGTCTTCGGTTCTACTATTTCTCAGATCGAATCTGGGTCGTTTTCTCTGGGATTTGGTGGGGTATGAAAAAGGATAAGTGATTCGAATCTGCTTGATTCGAACTCCTTATATAGCACAATCACTCATAATTCAAACCAATTAGGTTCGAATTATTTGATGCACGTAATTGAACGTAATTCGAACCAATTAGGTTCGAATTATAAAGTTGAAGTTCGAACCTATTAGGTTCGAATTATGGGTAAATAGGGTTCGAACCAATTAGGTTCGAATTGTATATAAATAGGGTTTGGCTGATTCGTGGATCTCTTTTTCGTTTGGCTTATTCATGTAACAAATTTCCCCCATTGGTTTATCTGTGATTTTTACCCTTTTTTTTTCTTTATTTAGAGACATTGAGATAAGAAATATTCAACTCTTCTATACCTTTTACGTAAAATTTTAATATCATGAGATTTTTTTTATTTTAATATGAAAGAGGAAAGTGAGTTTTACGTTAATGTTACAAAAAATATAATTTTACAGTGTTATGGAAACGCTGTTCTGGGCAAACACAATATGCAGAATACGTATTGTACTGATAATATGCAAACTGTGTATTTACAATACGCAGACCGCGTATTATAATTTAATATTAAAATAATACAATACGTAGTCTGTGTATTGTTTTTATAAATTAAAAATAAATTGATTTGGCAATTCGCACTCTGCGAATTCTATACCCCCAAAATTTTGTAAAACACCATAACTTCTAATATTAAAGGATTACACCAATTTTTATCCCATATCCAAAAAAATTAACCCATATCATGAACCAATGCAATTTTCTAAATCTTTAAGTTATTAAACAAGATATATCAATGATTTTACGGCTCAATTTTTTAGTTATGGAACCCGTTAGTGTGCTTTCTCCGGATATGGAAATAGTGAGAAATAGACAAGAAGGTGGGGCAGCTTTATGTCATTTTTAGGTGAAAGAACTTGGAGGGTCCGAGTTCTTTGTTAAGCAAAAATAAACAAACAAGTCTGAGGGTACGACTTGTTGATGGCTGGAATTTGAATTTTAACAATGCAAAACGGACCGTGCGTTTTGTATATATATATTTTTTATCAAGCTGAAAATGAAATCGTAGGGTCCGAGTTCCCTTTTTTAAATATTAATTTGAATCTGCCAATAGTAAATGGTAGGTCCGATTTAGGTTTATTGAAAATATCAGATTCCGTGTTCTTCTTCAAGCTTGCTCGTCTTCTTCCTCTGGTTCTCTGCATTTGTATTTTTCTCCTTCATGGTATGTAACCCAAAAATTTGTTAGTATGATTTCTGTTATTATTTAGTAGAGTAAGAAAAATGGATAATAGAGTACTTTTGAAAATGTATTATTTTAAATGATAGAGTACAAAAATAATACACATTTCTATTCAGCTTCTAACAATAACAACAATAATAATAAACTTTCTAACAATAATAATTTTAATTATAAAATATTAAAAAAATTAAAAAAAACCTATATCTGATAAAAATGATAATAATTCCTAAATTCAATTTCTAACCACAACAATAATAATTAGCCACCTAACAATAATAATTATAATTACGAAATATAAATTTTTTTTTAAAAAATTTAAACGGAGAAAGGAAGAAGAAGAAGGTGGGAGCGAAGTTGAAAGTGAAATCTGAAAGTGATTGTAACCGGATAATGAGAATGGATTGCATGAGTCTTTGTTTAGTTTCAGGGCACCGTTAGGAGAGAAGCTGCTGCGATGCGTGTCCAGACTGCATCAAATCGGACCGTACGTTTAGTAATGGAAACTCGCAGGATCCGAATTGTGGTTTTACTGACACCACAAAATTGTGAAATACCTCTCTCTCCCATATCAGAGTCCAACACCACTCATAAATCCATATGCAAATTAAATAGCGTGATTTTACATCAAATGTCATAAAAATTTAATCAAGATGGAACATGATGGGAAAATAATTCACCCAACTCCATCTGTCATTCAAAGATGGGAACAGCGAGCTCGTGACTATTACTGTCTTTATTACGAAAAGATAGCAGTAAAATTTAGTTCACAAATACTATCTAAATAATTAATGTGTTCAATTATTTAGTCCACAATTAAATTAGTTTTTCATATAAAATATATTTTAAAATATAAAATATAAAATATAAATAAAAAATATATAAAATAATATATAATAACTGATTTAATAATTAATTTTTAATTTTTTTATATACGTAATATTTATATTTGAATTAGTTATTATTCACGTAATCACATTGTATTTAATTTGTATTCCTTTTACTCCAAACCAGTGATAGTTAGGTTTTAGGTAACCGTTTTTTTTTAGTGAGTAGTGACTATCCAGTAGCTAACTAGTAAAAACTAGTGAGTCTATTGCTCACGTCGGTGAGGGGAAAAAAAACCAATAATAGCATTGATCTGATCTCTTGCAACTTCAATTCAAGAAATATATGCTATTAATTTCTTTTTTTTTTCCTTTTCTGTACATATATATCCATATATATTATCTGACTTCACACTTCGCATTATGTCAAACACTCAAACTTGACTTAGAAAATTTTAAATAAAAAAAAATACCCATAATATAAAACAAACGATGGTATTGTCGATCAAATAAAGCTTCTGATAATGAAACTACATGTCGTCCATTTTAAATTAATTAGATACTGGTACTATTTTGAAGCAACTTACAATTAATCAGACTAAATTTTCCATATATAGCAAACCAATCTCAATACTAAAAAGTAGCCTATATATGATATATTACATATCAAACTCATCAGATAATTTTCTATATTACAAATCTGATCAGATAAAAATAAAGTCTGATCCAATTTGACCTATTTATTATTTGTACTTACAAATAATAAAAATATTCAGTTCGTTTGGGAAAAAAACATAATGCATTTTTCAAACTACTTTTTTGTGTGTGTAGATCTGATCTTTAAAGATGTCTACAGATCAAGAGAAAATTTACATAATAATGGTTATTTTAAAAGATTAAGTATACTTCATATATAATGCTAGGGGCCAGTAATTTTGTGATTTGTAGCCATCAAATAGCTATCAATAATGGTTTTAATGGTGTGAGATGGATGTGAAGTTTCATCTAATGGCTCACTTTTCTTTACTGATTACATGCTGGCCAGAATTTAACAAAGTTGCTGTCTTCCTAGACTTTTCCATATTTTATATGTCTTTTTGAATTTGTATTTTTTTTACACTTAATTATGAGTATGGTTCAATCAGTAATAATTTATCTAATTTTATTATAAAATTATTTATGTAAAAAATTTAAACTAATTAATAAACAATTATATATTTAACAAATTTAATAGATGACCATAATGAACGGCTAATATGAAGCCAGGTGCTGAAAGATAAGACCATGTACGAAAGAAAGCATTGAATTGAGCACAACCACCACCACATTCATTTACATGCCTTATCTTTCACATTTAAAACCCCCACTCCAAAACCTTCTATATAAACCCTACACTTTGCACCACTAGCATTCACCCAAGTGCAACCAACCAATCACCCTCAATAAAAAACACTTGTTTTCTTTTCATTCTCTATCAAGTCTCAATCACTCATCATCATGGCCAGCATTAGGGTTACATGCGTTGTTCTTATGGTGTGCATGGCATTGTTGAGTGCACCGATGGTCCACGGTGCCATCTCATGTGGCACCGTGACCGTTTCCTTGGCACCTTGCCTCGCATACCTGCAGCGCGGGGGAGCCCCGCCACTGGCATGTTGCCAAGGGGTCAAGAATGTCCTTGCCGGTGCCAGGACTCCCGCCGACCGCAAGACCGTGTGCACTTGCCTTAAAACATCGGCCGGTCAAGTCCCCGGCATTAATCTTGCCAATGCTGGCTCACTCCCTTCCAAATGTGGTGTTAACATCCCATACAAGATTAGCCCCTCCACCAACTGCAATACGTACGTATAATTAGTCACTAATTAATTATCATTAATATTTTAAAAAAAAATTTAGAGTGAGCAACTTTTTCAAATTCTGGCCAGCATGTAACTAACCAACAAAAAAAAATGAACAATTGGATAAAATCTCACACCATTAAAATCATCATTGATGACTACAAATTATAAAAGTTACTGATCCTCTAGCACTCCTCCTTTTTTAATAATATAAAATTATATTTAATAGTGTCAAATTATTCGCTTTTTTACTTAATTAAGTGTTAGTCAGATTTTAATAAACCTTAA
>NC_029786.2:96747705-96750131 GCF_000816755.2 Arachis ipaensis | reverse complement strand
GAAAGATAATAATTTAAAATTATTTTAAAAATAATTAATAAATTTAAAATAAGATAATTTTAGACTAATTTACATTGGTTTTTATTGTCTTCGAACATTTCTGTAATTATTAATTAAACCTACAGTATCATTTTCTATTTTCATCTTAAAATTGAAAAATAATAGTTTAATCTAGATCTTTTTCTAAAATCAGGTGACCTTTTAAACGATTTAATAAAATTTTAACCACTTTTAATGATGTGGACCTTTTATATGTACGATTAATCGGACTGAATTCACACATAAACAGATTTACTTTTTATGCTGGGTCTATTACATTATCATCACAGTAGAATAAAGAATTTCATTCATTGATAATCACTAATATATAAAATATTTAGCCGTTATATACATTTCCCTTCTACTAAAAATAATTTTTAAAAAATATATAATATGATGATCGAATGAATAAATTTAGGTTGAGAAATCTTAAAAAACATTAATTGTATATGATACTTTTTCTATATATATATAGTCACCATCATAAAATATTACTCTACTTATTAATCACATGTTCAGTCAACATCATTACTAATTATATTTGTTTGAAAAAATTGGTAATAAATTGACTTGATTTTGTCTGTGTGTGTGTTGGGTTTCTTCAACATTGCAGCATCAATTAAATTCTCAAGTGTTTCATATGTGATGGAGAAGAATGAAAGCGGATCATAGCCAGTTTCTACTGAGAGATTATATTATATATCTTATGACCATTTTCATAGCATGCTTTATTTACCGAGAATAAAAAAAAGGGAAAGGTTATTACGTGGGCTCCACTTGCGTGAGTCTATAAGATTTTCCCAGTGTTTCATGGCATTTGAATTTGGGTTTAGTTATCATCATGGTGTGCTATGTAATTTGTTTAATTTCTTTCGGTCAATGTAATGTCACATGTGTTAGTAGTAATAATTCTTCTCTAATATTTTTCGCTTTAAGTTTTGCAAATTATTATTAGTTCTTCTCTCACAATTTATATTGAACATTAAAGAGGTTAATTATTAATACTTATTAGGGTAAGTGAATAAAATTCCTTAAAGGAAAATGTCTTCATATAAGTTTAATTTTTTTCTAAAAGAGGTAACTACTAAATCGGTACCCGAAAGATTTAGAGAAGGATATCAATTGCTATAATAAGCAAAACCAAGGAAATCACGAAGACAAAATTATAGATGAACATCAAAAGCGTGACTCAGAGGTAAGTGATGAATAAAACGCTTGAAGACTTTGGAGATTGCGAAGACGGTGGAGAAAAAGGAGACATCTTTGTTGGTGTAGAGGGAAGCGACGGTGAAGACGACAGCGGTGATGGAGAGGAGAGAGAAGGCGAAGAGGAAGAGAAGATAGCAGAACTGGATTGTGAGGAGAAGAGTCCATTCATGGTTAGCCTGGAAAGAGTCCTGATAAGAGTTCTGAAATTGAGTGAGAAATGGGTGTGTGAAGAGTGAGTGTGGGAGGATTGCGAATCAGAGAGGAAAAATTAGGGTTAGGGTTATGAGGTAGAACGTCTTGCAGCTCCTCTAGTGCTAGATCCATTATTTCTTCTTCTTCTTCTTTTTCTTCTTCTTCTTCTCAAATTCTCGTTTTGGTTTGTGAATGCTGTGAAGGGATGTGATTTTGAGGTATCAGATTTTTGTTCTTCTTCATTGCAGAAATGAGATGAGATGAGATGATATGAGAGGGAGGGAGAAGGAAGAGGGTTGCGATGGGGAGGAAGAGAAAAGGGGGTTGCGATGGGAGGGAGGGGGAGGGGGTTGCGTTGGGTAGGGGGTGGGCTGCGATGGGGAGGAAGAGGAAAGGGAGTTTGTGTTGGGGAAGGAGGAATTAGGGTTTGGGAGGTGGCTTGCCAGGTCACCAAAATACGGTGGCCATGTCAGCATTGTGCTTGCCGGAAATTTGTTCCGGCGAGCTCGGGGACACGCTTGTCAAATTTTAAAATCTTTTAGGGACTATTTTGTCAATAACAAAAGTCAGGTACCATTTTGTCAGCGCCAGAATCTTCCGAGTACCGATTTGGTAGTTACCTCTTTTCTAAAATGATTAGAACATAAGAATAAGTATCAAAAGTATAAGATTTCTAATAACTATTGAATGAAACAGACATCAACTATTGAATGAAGAGTATTACAAATCATACCTATACTCTGCCAAGTTACAACTAACTAATAATTAACCACCTAACCAATTAGTTATAACAGATTTCTAATCCTAGTTAGCTCCTATTAACCACTCTAGTTAGTTTGACTAAGTTACACCCTTGCTAAAAAGAAAGTTACTACGCATGAAAATTACACTTTATACTCAAACATTATTGTTATTTTCGTGAAGTTACATTATTCGAGTGCAGTAATACACTTACGATAATAAGATAATAACGAAAATTACTTTAT
>NC_029786.2:96738597-96747668 GCF_000816755.2 Arachis ipaensis | reverse complement strand
GGTAAAAATATTAAAAAAACAACAAATAAATTCTGACTGTTTTTTACCCCAATTAAACTGACTTCCGACCATTTTCGTACACTTAAACTCCATCATAATAATAAATTGAAGGCGACAGAACAAATATGGACTAACCGAAATTTATGATTTTCAATTCGTAGATTTAATTGTACATTTTAAAATTTTAGGAACTAAATTGATATACACATTTAATTTTAAAAATCAAACTAAAATTCATCCTTTTAATTTTGTATTATTTTGACTTGGTTTATTCAATTAAATTTTTTATAATATCTTTTAATTCGATAAACTAATGACTATTTTATTATAGATCTAAATTTTATTTAAAAATTTATTATTAATCAATAAATTATTATTTGCACACAAAAATATGCTAAAAGTTGTCTTCTGAACTCATTTTATAATGATATGATCGTCGTATTGATGAGAGAATTTACAACTTTAACCAAAAAGATTATCATAATATAATAAAGAGTTTGCATTTATGCCCATAAAATTTTAAATGATTGGTAGTCTTTTGAAGTTTGATTTAGTATATTTTATCTCTTCTTATATATATGAANTATATAAATATATTATTTTATTTATTTTTAATATATATTTTATATTATAACAGTTTACTTTTTTGATAAAAGTGTATAAATCTAATCTCAAAAGCTAGCTTGACTAATAAGGATTGTCAAGGCTATTACGACTTTATTTTTATATATATATGGTGTGAGTATATAGGGATGACCTAATACCAATTTTAACTTTGTTTTAACACTATATTATAAATTAAATATGCCTAATAATTAACTTAAAAAATTAGCTTAAGTAATAAAAGTTATGTCACTCTTATAAAAGATACCGTACTTTTTATTTTTAGTCAGTATGAAACTTTATATATGCCATAAAAGTTTCTCATACTAGATTCTATTTTTATTTTAAAAAAACGAGATTAACAATGATTACATTTTAAACTTTTTAATTATAAAAATACTAATATTATCACTACAACATTTTTTGTCTATTGCAACATATGTTCAAAACAACACTTTAAAAATGTTGTCTAAAATATATATAGACAATACTTTATACTAGTGACAAAAAAATAGAACTATAACAACATATTTTAAATCAACACACTATAAGTGATGTCTTTGATAAATTAAAAAACACTTATTAAGTGTTGCCCCATCAAATATACAGAAGCAATTATTATAAAGTTAATATCTTACTTTTTATAAGAGTTGTCTTTAAATTTATTTTAAACTTTATTTTTAAGTGTTGTCTAAAGTTTTTAATGCCTCTTCTAAAAAATAAATTTTATCTTTAATACATATTTTAACTTTGATTATCATTTTCTATCAATTTTAAAATAAAACAAATCCAACTTAATAACAAAAAATAAAATAAAATACAAAATTAATTACGATTAGAAGATCAGAGGATTAGGGTTCTCCATTGCACGGGAAAAAGAGAAGACAGAAGGAAAAAATGCACGGTGAGGGGAGAGAGACAGAGAGTGATAAAGAGAAGAAAAGAAAGGGAGAACTGCCATCAAACGAGGAAGAAGAGAAAGAAGGAGAAGAAGATGACGGAGAGAGAAGTTGCCACCGCCACTTTCTTCACCTCCAGCACCGTCTCTGCCTTGCGCTGTTGTTGTTGTTTCTACCTTGCGCTGCCAGATCTGCCACTACTGTAATCCCTCTTCTCTGCTCGTCGTCGTCATGTTTCTCATTACTCGAGCTCACGCCTTGTTCTGCTCTGCTCCGTCGTGTTTTTCTGCTCGCGCCTTTCTGAAACCTTTGCTCTGCTCCGCCGTGGTGCCGTGCTCTATCCTCTCAGGCAAATCAACAACTCTCCGCCGTTCTCCTCTTTCACTCAAGCCTCTCGCCTCAGCCTTGGTCCTCAGCATCTCTTCCTCCATCGTCGTCGTTGAAGGCTTGTAGATTGATTTTACATACTACTTGATTAATTTAGTTGAATTAATAACAATAGTTCCAGTATACATCTCTCTCTCTCTCCACGCACATCTCTTTCAGTTTAATCAATTGAAGAAGCTCACATAATCCTTTTCTTCTTTTCATTATTTTTGCAGTTTCGAGCTCGATCATGTCGAAGGACAAAGACTTTACCGATTTGTCGCTCACCTTCAAATACCTCTTAGGTTTGATTTAAATTGTTGTTTCTTTTTTGAGTAATCACAATTTAGCAATGTGATTATAGTTTAATTGTTTCATAATTTTTATAAAATAGTATTGCATTCTTAGGTTTGTATTTTGTTGTTCTGTTTTGTGTTTGGGAGTGCTTAGTTGCCAATCTTTGAACACAGGCATCTTATGGCTCTGTGTTTTCCTCTGAAGATTATCAAAGAAGTGTTACTAATGGTGAGCTTCAAAAAAAGATGAATGATGAAAAAAAGATTACAAGGTGCTGCACTTGCTCTATTCTGTTTATTTTTAAGAACATTGTCTTACTCCTCTACACAATCAGTGGTTTGAGTTATCTTCAGTTTATTTATCAATAAAAAGTTTGGAAATATTGATAGTGCACTAATTATATATAACTAATTCACATGAATTAATTTTTATGGGAGAATCGATTTCCCTCTGTTCTTCACAATGCACATTCATGTATGGCATTTTACTAAGCTGATGAAAAGCTTTTTTGTTAGCTGAAACTTCTGCTCTTCTCCGCCATTTTGAAATCTCTTCTCTGCCATTTTGAAATCTCTGACTTGCACTGCCATTGCCATTTCTACCTGCGCTGCCGGATCCGCCGCTGCTGTAATCCCTCTTTTCCGCCTTGCGCTACCTGAGTCGTCTCTGGTCGTCATCGCTGCTTGATGGTTGTCGTCGGCTCGCCAATGCCTCACGTCCTCGCTGCTCTGCCTGAGCTGTCTCTGCTGTAATCCTTACTGCTCGCTGTAATCATGTCTTAGGTTAGGATTTTTTCTCCTCTGTAATCTTAGGAAGCTAATTCTATTCTCAAATTGGGGAAATTGAGGAATGTGTTTAGGATGTATATATGTTCTTTGAGAGGGTCTAGTGTATGTGCTTATTGAATATGCTTTTTCGAGTTGCTAGCATATAATGCTATGCTTTGAGGTTCGAGGCCCA
Organism: Arachis ipaensis; assembly: GCF_000816755.2. Taxonomy (NCBI): domain Eukaryota; kingdom Viridiplantae; phylum Streptophyta; class Magnoliopsida; order Fabales; family Fabaceae; genus Arachis; species Arachis ipaensis. The sequence goes on along the minus strand of NC_029786.2, from coordinate 96,744,543 downwards.
AACATGTTCAGAAACAACTGTATGTACTGTGTATTTTTCCTTTTCTTTCTATTTTCACTTTCATCATCATGATGTGTGTATTTTCTGAATTTCTTGTGCTGAATTTTCAATGTTTTTCCTAGCTTGTGGTTAGTACGGGCAACAGCAGAAGCTTTCAGAGTTGCTGATGCTCCTGCCAAGGTTTTCTTTCTTCTGATGAAAAACACTGAGGAGATTTTTTCATTTTGCGCACAAATCTTCAAGTTCCAGGTTCAGTGGTATTAATTTCTTAAATTCTGAGCTAAGTGATATACATATAGTGGTCTAAGTGTTTGGCAATTAACTTAATTGAACATAACTTGTATAAAAAATGTATTGCTTTTCTATAACAGTATAGCTTTAAGATAATACTGTTATATTGAAGAGATTTTATGCATCTCAATAATAAAAACTAAGCTTCATTGGTATATGTGCAGGTTACTTGTGGTAGCAGCTGAGGTAATCAGTGGATATGTTATCCTTTGCCTTCCCTTCTTATATGTTTTAATGTTTGCATTGTACGACCATATGCTCTGGTACCAAGGTTTTCTATTTATGATCCTTGATATAGTAATATACTAACTAACTAAATGTCAAGTTTCACCTTTCAGTGATTTGTGGATCACTCATGTGGACAACCCAATGGTGCAAGAGCTCCATCTCCTGCTAATAATCCACTACTAGGATCCTTGCCAAAGGCTGGAGGGTTTCCTCCTCTTGGTGCACATGGGGTGGGCTACTTTACTGATTTGGTTTTGTAGGCATTACATATTGTTATCTTTTGGTTCTTATTTTGGTGCTGGACTATTCTGTGGTTAATGTGTATAGCCTTTTCAACCTACTCCAGCACCTGTGCCAACACCCCTGGCTGGTTGGATGTCAAATCCTACCATTGTAGCACATGCTGTAGTTTCTGGAGGAGCCACTATAGGTCTTGGTACTGCTATAGGTCTTGGTGCACCATCAATCCCTGGTAATACATTTTCTTGCGGCCTGCTATTCTCGAGTTTGTAGTGGTTTTAACATCTAATTGGCTATGGTTCTAAATTCAATCTCTTACTTCTGACAAGTTTCATTGTCTTATTTAAGCTGCTTTGAAGGACCCTAGGACCCCTCCAACTAATCCTTCTGTTGACTACCCATCTGGAGATTCAAATCATGTCTCTAAGAGAACAAGACCAATGGGAATGTCGGATGAGGTAATCTGATAACACTTAGGGAAAAAAATCACTAGTGGTCTTGTAATTCTTATCTATACAAATTTTTACAACTCACATTTCTGGCATCAACTTTTCATCATGTTGTGCAGGTAAATCTTCCTGTCAATGTGTTGTCAGCCACGTTCCCAGGTCATGGTCATGGCCAGGCTTTTAATGCACCATATGACTTGCCAAAGACTATTATGCGGACTCTTAACCAAGATTCATCTCCTATGAGCATGGACTTCTATCCAGTTCAACAGACTATACTTCTTGGTCTGCTGCCTTTCTAAGACCTTTCAATAGTGTTTTTCACTTGAGTTAATTGTGTGTATTTGATGTTATTGTTCTCAGCTAAACATAAGTTCTTCCTTCTTTTCATGCAATGTATCAGTTGGTACAAATGTTGGGGACATTGCTTTGTGGGAAGTGGGTTCTAGGGAGTGGTTGGTCTTGAGGAATTTCAAAGTTTGGGATCTTAGTGCCTGTTCAATGCCATTTCAGGTTCCCCTTTTCTCCTTTATACATGAATTTTTATACCAAGCCCGGATACTTGTAACTTATAGTTACTGAAATAAAGCTATATATGTGTAATTCAGGCTGCTCTTATCAAAGATCCAGGTGTTTCTGTCAACCGTGTGATTTGGAGTCCAGATGGTGCTTTATTCGGTAAGTTGAAAATTTTTAAATTATTCGTTTATGATATTCTCTAATGTATACTTTCTGAAGTCAACGCAACCAATCATTAATATGACTTTGTTCAACAAACAGGAGTTGCTTACTCAAAGCACATTGTTCAAATATACTCTTATCATGGTGGCGGTGAAGTACGACAGCACCTGGAGGTAGACACAAACATTTGCATGCATACACATTGGATAATTATATCTTCTTACATTAGATTTTACTTATAACCATTTGCAATGCTTACAAAATTTATTTATTGCTTGTCAAGTATCTGTACCTTTAATTAAGGAGTGAAATTTCATTGATTGGAAGACTCTAAAAGCATGTATGTTATTCTAGTACTATTCCCTAAACCTTTATTATTATTATTTGGAATGAAAAAAACATAGCACTATTCAGAGTTGGAATTAAAAAAAAAGGTGGAATTACGAACATAACTTCCCCCCTGATTTTCTATTATTGTTACAGGCTTATAATGCTTTTGGGGAGTCTTGTGGATTGGTGATTCTGGATGTAGGGGTGAATATTATCTAGCTTTTATTTCTTGATCCTCGTTGAAAACCACCTAGATTTATGTTCATGTAACGTGTTTTTAGACTTAGTGGCAAAAATTGTGTTAGAAATTTGTTGTTACTTGTTTCCCATTTTATTGTAAATTTTAAAATAATTACACATGTATGAACAAAAAATTTTATTGTAAATTTTATTTTTTTGTATTTTTATTACAAAAGTAATTTTTATTTTTATCAAAAAGGCAATTCTTTTATTAGTTGCATATTTTGAATATTAGACAACACTTGTATGGTTGCATATCCAAAAGAAAAAGTAACACTTGTATAGGTTGCATATCCAAAAGAAAAGACAACACTTGTATAGGTTGCATATTCAAAAAAAAAAGGCAATGCTTTAAAAGGTTGTATATTCAAAACTAATAGGCAACACTTTAAAGTATTACAAATTCAAACTTATAAGCAACACATAAAAAGGGTTGAATTTTATTGCAAATAGGTAACATTTTTTAGTAGTGGTCAAAATATGAGAAAAGACAACATTATAAAAGTGTTGTCTCAAACACACCTTTGAAGTGTTGTTGTTTTTCAACCAAAGGCAACACTTACCAAGTGTTGCTCTCAAAAGCGTTGCTTTTGAAACAAAAAAGTGTTGTCTTGATCTAAGGCAACGGCTGCATATGCAACGCCGCCCAAAAACGTTGCCTTAGGTCCAAAAGTGTTGCCTCAACTTAAAAATGTTGTAGTGTATATTATATAATTATTTTTTCTAAATTTTTAGAAGTTGGACAAAACCCTATATATCTAAATACATAAATTAATTTCCTATTTTAATTTTAAATCAAATAAAACCATAGTTGTCAGAACCAAACCGGTGATCGAACCGGTCAGGTTACTGGGTCACTGGGTTACTGGTTCAACCGGTGGGTCACTGGTTGAACCGGTTAACCCGGTCCCACATAAGTAAAACGTATAAAATAGCTAAAAACTTAAAAATTAACAGTTAAAAAACATATCTCCAATAACATTTTAATAAACATTAAGTCTCAAATCCTAAAAATAAACATAATGTGAATGTGGTAACATGGCCGAGGATTCATGAAGAAGAAGATGGGTCCAACACTTCAAGCCTGCCGCTGTGGTCCCATAGAACATGCTGACATGAGCATTCATAGCCACAGAAACTATTTCATCAGCAACTCAGCAAACAATGAGCTGAATCTTAATAGATATGGCTCCCTACAAGTTGTTCCTTCTGGACATACTATCAAGTCACCTGTTTTCCACACACCAAATCACAATCTTGTTTTCTATCCCTTGTGAGTCTAACAATCCTAATTGGAGCTATGAACTCTGACACCTTACTCAAGCTATATGTGACTGCAATCAAAGGCTTAGCCAAACAAGTGCTTAAAAAAACAGGATCAAGGAGTGTCCTGTGTGTGCAAACATATATAACACTAATCTCCAAGAATAATCCACAACAACAATCCACTAACTACTAAGAATAATATACAACATCAACCAACATATATAACACTATAACAGATAACAATAACAATCTAACAACAATGGATAATCAAACAGAAAAACATGTGGAAGTATTCATGTTCTCATCTGCCAACATACAGAATCAATCTACAATAATCAATTAATTCTGACTATCAGTACTAAATCAAACAGAAAAACATGTGAAAGTAATGCCAACATACAAAAATCAAACAGAAAAACATGTGGAAGTATTGAAAACATACAAAAATCAAACAGAAATCAAAGTATCAAACATATGTGAACAACCAATTTGGGTAAATTCTAACAGAAATCAAACAGAAACCAGCATACATAATCAATCTACAATAATCAATTAATTCTAAGTTTCTAACTATCAGTATTCAGTAGTAGTTCGGTAATAAATTATTGAAAATTAACTTCAAAAAATGAAAAAAATTAAAACTACATACCTGGACGGCTGGACGGCTGGACCCTGGAGGGATGGAGGGACGAGCAGAGCAGAGAAGAGGGAGACAGGAGGTGGCGACTCACGACTGACAACCTGGAGGCAGTAGGCGACGAGGAGGCAACTGCTTCTTCGCGGTGGTGAGTGGCGCACGAACTCTGGCTGAAGCTGCTGGCTGCTGGCTGCTGGGTCTCCGCGCCGGCGACGAACTGAAGCAGAGTAGCAGACTCTCTATCTCTCAGCTGTCAGCTCTCATGGCCAAAGTAACCGTTTGGGAAGGGAAAGGGGGAAACAGGGGATAGATGCAGTGAATGAGGGTATGAGACGGATGGAGGCTAGGGTTAGTTTCAGCAGCAGCTCTTTTTATTTTTATTAGGAAACGACGTCGTTTCCAGCGAAAAGGAAAAAAAAAAAAAAAGGTTCAAACCGGCCCGGGTTAAATGAAACCCGCCGGTTCTCCGGTTCTTACCAAACCCGGCCGGTTCAATCCGGGTCATTCCGGTTTGATTCCTTGTCTGGTTATATGTCTCGCCCGAACCGGTTATAGCACCGGTTCACCGGTTTTCCGGTCCGACCGGCCGGGTCGGTCCGGTTCTGACAACATTGGCTATAGTACAGTCAAAATTTACTATTAAAAATGATTTTTTCGTAGTAAGAAAACACGAGTCCTTTCTCGTTGGTCAAACACAAGCTAAGAATTTATTTGCTACATGTGTATATGAACAAGGCTCAAAAAGTTGCCACAGATGGAAGCAAGTCAAGAATAACCTAACCTACAGGAGTAACTAGTAAGGTAGCAATTAAAGGGGCAGCACTGTTTTCTTCCAAGCATGTGTTTGAAGTGTGCAGAGTTATGGGCAAGGAATTAAAAGCATATCAATCAGCCAACCAGATTGACAATGAAAGAAACGCTCTTGCTCATTGTGTGGTGTGCACTTCTTTTGTCTTTTTCCGATCCAAAATGACTAAAGTCAGTATTATTTCTTTGTTAGTCTAAGAACATTATGTACCTTATTTTCATTGTATAAAAATAAATTAAAATATTAAAAAAGCTAACTCACCTCGCTTTAAGGCGGATTGACGACCGCCACACAACTAGCCTGCCTAACTTTTTTTTTTCTAAGTACTAAAATCAATTAAAATTAACTAGTAAAACATGATAAATAAAATTTTAATCATAATTCAAACACAAATAAATATTCGTTCTCAACCTACCAGAAGTTACATATGGGTGATAATGATGGATAGATAATAACTTCTTGTATTTTATGTGCGAATATATAATTTTTTGTGACAGTTAGGTAATAATTGTCACTAAATCATGATATTTTACCGTACAATCGTAAAACATCGGATAAACTCCCGCAATCTTTCTATTTAGTTGTGGTTATAAAAATCGCTACTAAATTTTTGTCATTATCGGTCGGTTTTATCCAAAATTCTAAAATTTAACTGATTATTGAACTATTTTAATTATTGATTTATTATTTTATTAGTCTAATTATAATTTAACCAAAAAATTATTTTATAATAAAATAATAAATAAATTATAAATAAACTATAATAATATTCTTAA
>NC_029786.2:96720906-96738442 GCF_000816755.2 Arachis ipaensis | reverse complement strand
TCAATAAAGTCAATAAAGTGAGGAATCTCAAACTTAATTTTTTTGACTGAATTAACTTTTATTGCTGTAACATATACAAAACTGAAGCATACTTTTCACAGCCACCAAACATAACTAGTAGGACTTATAGATGAATCAAGAAATAATAAAACTAAAAAATTCTGATCCTATGCAAACAAGCACAATGGCTCAAGGACGAAACAAAATTTTTTAGAATAATTCAATGACCTAAATAAAATATAAATCAACAATTCATTAAATTTAGATGATAAACATAACAACTATTTAAGTGAAAATTTATTGAATTTAGATTCATATTCAATCAGTTATAAATTCATATTTTCTTCTTCTATCAATCACAATCTAAACACAATTTCTTCTACATCAGCCTTTAATATATTAAAAAATTATGATTTATGACACAAATAATACGTCTAATTACCTTAATTTAATCTTTCTTTACCCATAGAACAAAGAATTCATGAAAAATTAATNNNNATAGATTTATCTTACATTTTAAGGCTTAAATAGAGATAAAAGATTTATGATGAATACACACATATGTATTATTATCGGTAAATACTTCTTGATTGATACCGTCATCCATAATTGAAATCAATAAATGATCAAGACAATCCCAATCTAAACACAATTAAATCACAAAACAGTAAAACACAGCGCAACAAAACTAGCAGCACATCACTAATCATGATCAATAATCAAAATTCAATAATCAATTAACACAAGACCTTGAATAATCAATCATCAGCAAAATAATTATTCAATAAAAAATTAAGAACACACAAAATAGCTACACAGCAGAACCAGAGTAACATGGCAGAACTAGAGCTCATTCAATAAAAAATCAAAACACAAAAAAATAGCAACACAACAAAATTAGAGCTCATCAGTAATCAAAGAATCATTCAATAAAAAATTAAAACACAAAAACATTTAAATAATCATTGAACAATGCATAAAAAAAACGCAAAAAAAGTGAGCAGTGAACTGACCATCGAAGTCTGGGTCTTTTAGTAGGGTGTGTTGTCGTGACAAACGACACCGACCACACGACGGTAAGAAGGACAGCGAGAAGATGAAGACGACGGATGGGTCGAGCTCACGAAAGGAGAGAGCAGGGGTTGGAGACTTCAAGAACATGACGAGGAGGGAAGGGTTGCGTGCGACAAACGATGGCAGTGGCTTGACGGACAGACGACGGTAGTAGCTCAACGACACACGGACGGACGACGGCTAAGGATAGGGTTTTTAACTTTATCTTTGGTTGAGAGGACTTTGAGGTTGAGTTGAGTTTTGAAGAATGGAGAAGGAGAAAGAAGGAGCTCAACACTATTGATTATTGAAGCTTTTTTTTTTGTTATAAAGAAATTAAATAGCGTCGTTTTGGAAGAATCGGCTGATTTTCAGTCCGATCTGATCGGCCGATTCAACAGTTCATAGCCGATTTTAGTGACACCAATTTTACCATACAGATTAAACTGTCTTAATTAACTTTTGATTCATGGCTGGATTGGTTCAACCAGTTAATCAAATCTGATTTTCAGAATCATAAATTTTACCATAGTGTTTGCAGTTGTTCCTGAGTGTCACCATTGATGATTAAGGATTTTTTTTCTTTCCTTTTGGTTTAATTTTTAACAATTTGGCATCATCTTAAAAATACGTCACAAAAATTTTTTTATTCATTTTTTTAAATTTTAATTTAAATTCAAGATTTTTGTTGCGGGTTGTGATTTCCAGATGCAGATGGCCCTGCGCATGACGAGTCCGGTGTACCGCCCACAAAAGCCAGCTCTTCAGCAATCTCAACTGGCAAATTGCCTCCTAACTGTTGGACTACATATCCCAAGACCTTATGTATTGACTGTCTCTTCGCCCGCTCTTCTTCTAACTTAGTCGTCAATTCTGCAATCATCCTCTTATTCTCTGCATTCGACTCTGCAGAACCCGACGGTTGTCCAGCAGCGTTACCAAAGACTTGGGTGGGACATGGTCCAGCACCTAGGGCACGAACTCGTCCTGGGTGCTCCTTTCCGAGAACTTGTGCTAGCGAGTCATTCTGTGAAATGTGCTTAGAGGATCCATCCTGCCTCTCAACATTCGCAATTGCTTCCTACAAATATACAACATTGGAAAGAAAGAAGTTAACAGTAGCACCATATATACAGTAAGCTATATATTGCTTCAAATTTTCAAACATGACTTACACTAACAACACGTGCATCAGGGTGGATATACGAGCCATCTCTTTTCTTATGAGTTATGATAAACAACTCTCCTCTACCAACAGGCCTTCCTTGCTCTCTCTTCTATATCGTTGATATTGACACAATTTAGTAAACAACAACATTTTCCAAGAAGCATAATCAAAATCTTAATGCAAATGATGACTTATTACCACTTCGTCTTTTTTTCTTGCCAAGGTTTTGGAGCCCCCAGTATGTGTGTAAAGTTGCTTGCTCCGATTTAAAGTGTTCTGTTTACACTTTTTCTATGAACAAATAACAAAACAAATGCAGATGAGAAAGATATGATGAATATCAACTGTAAGGGAATTACTATGTATACATATGTTTTTATGTGGAAATAATAGAATATACCAAGGCTTACCTGCGTTTCTTCATTCAGGCGATAGTCAACGAACTTTTTCCAATCATTTTTGTCTATTCCTTTCGGGTGATGCTGAAGATTTTCCTCATAAGTCCTTAGTTGTTTGTAACACCTATGAAACAAGTGGTGCCTTGAATCCTTCCAGTTCTTTTCTATCCTCTTCAAAATATCACGCTTTATTTTTCCTCCGGCATCGTCCTCATAGTAAAAGACCCGCTGCAATTAGTTTACATTGTCATTAACGAAGACCAACAAACAAGTATAAGATTGATATATTTAAGAAATGCCACAACCATTACAGGCTAATTTAAATTGTTGAAGTATGACCCTCAAATCCAGTACAAGCAGTCGCAATTACGTATAAATGAGAAGTGTTTAAATGATGATGTGAAAAACACAATATAAAAATATTTCTAACCATATAAATTACCCATGCAAAAGACCTAAAAAAAAAACCGAAAACTAAAATTGCTTAAATTGTAGAAGCTTAAAGTTCTACCTTAAGCATGTCGTACGCATGATCCCTCTTTGCTTTGCTCACCAGCTTCCAACTTTCTAAGTGTATGGGGAACCGGGAATAATCCGCACCCAAACTCCCTATGAAACCACTCAGTAATCCTGCCGCCTGACCAATCGGTTGCAGCTCACTGTTAAACTGGAGTACTATCTTCGTATTGGAAGGGAGGCCTATAGCCTCCTTCACGCTCAGCTTAGAAACTTTTCTCACACCGTCCTCTAAGATGTGTATGGGAAACAAAATTACTCTCTAATCATTGCACAAAAGAAAAATAGAAGTAAAGGACTATAAAGATCACTGTTTACGAAAATGGGAGGAAAAATTGTTTACCGATAACAGTAACTTCCCAGAAATCTGTATCTTTGGCTTTCTTGTTGTTATGCTGACCTTCGACTTCTTGGGCAGCAAACAAGTCGTCGATGTGGTCATCAAACGACAGAACTTCATCCTCCTCTGGGTCGTAATCCTCATCCCCTAATTCATGATCAGCCACTTCCACGCGATGCCGAGTCTCTATGTTGTCTGTTGGAGTTTGAGGTTCATCAGCAGTACTCGATTGTGCATTCCTATGGTCGATGCGCGGTGCACGAAATGGTTCATTCATACGTGAAGCCGGAGCTTTATTAGCTGAGGATGATATTGGAGGAACCCTATCACGTGGTTCCTCCCGCGATGTCTGAGCTCCTCTAGTCGTGGTCCCAACCTTAACGCAATGTGAAACCATTTGGAATTATATCTTAGAAAACGAATTAATATTGAGAATTATTTTATTTTATAAACTAATAATTTTGCAGGGAGATGAATTAATGGGGTTCGATGATACAATTGAAGGTCATATAATTTTCACATAAGGTTACGTCAAGAAATGTTAACCACAAACACTAACCGTTGTCTCTTCAGTACTTGCATTAGTTCTGGCATCTTTCGGGGGTTCCCGTATAATGTTGTACCTTGGTTTCCTAGGCATCCTTACAAACCTATATAGAAAACAATATTAGTAGTCACATGACAAACACAGCATAAAAAAATGCTTAAAACAAATAGAGAATACACATTATACCCCAAAAAATAGGGAATAAAAAATTATGCAATCTATATGGAACACAATAAGACACATTACATGATACATCATAAACTGATAGAATATTAGAATTAAGTTTTTTTAAATAATTTAACAAAATAATCAACTAAGTCTAATTAAATTAGTTTAAAATAAAAAACATTAATTTGTTTTAATGTTAACACCAAACCTAAGAGTTATAGAAAGGTATGTATAAATGAAGAAGGAGGCTAATAACAATACATGCAGCATCAATGTTGAATTTAACATGCACTATAAGCTATAAACCGTAAGATAAAGAGCTATAATTTAAAAAATCATCACCCTAGCAGCTAGACAAAAATCCCCTACCTCCCACCACAATGCCAGAATCAGAACTGTTGCCACAAAGTTTCCCTATTCTCTTCACATTTGAAAAGTTAAACTCTCCTACACAAGCCAATCTTCAATTATTACTCCTCCAACTACTACTACTACATGCAGCAGCAACATATAGAACATGATTAGGACTAGCACCTAAAAAATAAAATTTTAATATATTATTATCATGTTATACATACTATATCTGCTGTTGTAACATTTTTTTTTTAATTAAAACTAATAACTTTAATTTGAAAATACTAATACTATAAGTCTATAACCATAGCTAGTATTATTTGCTTTTTATCGGCAGATGAATAAAAAAATAGGGAAAAATTCATATATACCAACTCATCCCATGTTTCTAGTTCATGGTGAAAATAAAAGAACCAAAAATAGCAATACAACTTTCAGCCATAGCAAACGGAAGTGCACAAAATTAGAAATACAACAACCAGAATTGTACAAACAATTTTCAGCCACAAACAAATGGAAGTGACACACATATCATTGCAAGAAGTCAGAGGAGGAGATATGTACTCAGTTTTACAGGGGAACAAAGTGAAACAGAACCAATAAACCAACCAAACTAGCAATTAGCAGTTGAATAATTTTCTTTTTCCAACCAAGCATAAATCATCACCTTAGTCGCAGCTTCCAGGCTTACAAGGTCTAAGTGGAAGTCAAGCAGTCCAGGCGACCTATCAACTAGAACCTAGAGCCAAAATAGCAAAATGGAAAGAAGGTAAGTGATCAAATGATATATTCCTTTATTGCGGATCTTGCATAAATTAAATAAATAAATAGTAATCCATAAACTATAATTTTACGTTAGACAAGATCTATCAGCCCTTCTGGATTTGTGACCGATAACCCTTCAAGCCAACAAGCAATGAATTGTATAAGGAACACATTTAATCAACAATTCTAATTCCCTAAACTAACCACAGATCTGGAACTAGTTAGACAATCACAGACATTGATAAAACTATTATTTCCTCTAACAGCAAGAAATCATCATTAATTCATTATTTATTGATGGCATCAATTGAATAAAACAAGCAAAATAGAAACTGCATATCACTAAATCCAGTTGTGTAAATACTACTAAATAGCCAAGTAAAACACTGCACCTAAAATCCGAGGGCCCATTTTCTCTCAACAGGGATCTGTGGTCACATTCCTACTTGATAGTCCATATAACCTGGAAGGTACCCAGCAACTGGAGAAGAAACTTCACTGGAATGATTATGATTGAAACCAGCATCCTAAACAGTTACATTATAAAACCAAAAATAAGCTTTGCACAATATCCTATTTGAAAAGAGAAAACAAAGAAATCTAATACCAAGAACAGAAAATCTACAACTCCAGCACAAAATCCATAAGAACTCGTTCTAGCTAGAAAGATAGATTCCATCACATGGAGTGTAGAAAGAAATACTGGGCTGCTTCCCATTTGACATGGGTATAAAGTTAGAAGCAAGTTAAACAGTCAGATCACTTCATTTAAGATGGACAAGTGAAGAGATCTTGAGCAATTAGAGAAGAAAGAAACCCACCATAGTCTCTCAAACTATTTGACATAGCAATCGCAACAGCACTCAACAGCCTGCTAGCCTCTGGTGCATCAAGAACTACACCACTTGCACTTTGAGGAGCAATGAGCTAGTGATATACAAGACATTAATCTTTCAATGAAAAATTAGATAGTGTTAAACCATACCAAAAATTCTTTTACACCAAAACATAACTGCAGATCATAAAAAGTAAAATTTCAATAAAAAGATTTTCCTGCATCACCCAGAAGGCAAAACAAATAAACAAAATAAATTGTTAGGACCATCAGCCATCCAAAGACGATAAATTGCCTCAATTTTAGAAATGAACCTACAAAATAAATTTATTAAGTAACATAAAAGAATAATGTTATCATGATAGTAGAGTAGCATCATTTCAACACAAAGAACCATTTCTCTTACAGTAATGCTATAAAGTGTCTTGTAATTGAGATTTCATGCAAATTTGAACGAAGAGGGCTCAAAAAAAAAACAAACCTTTCCCATGAAGAAGCTATAGTGAAATCATCAAAATGCTCAAACTGCATTGACATTTGAAGAAGGAGGTAGCAAAATTAGCACTACCCCTAATACCATCATCACACGCAATAAGGAATTCACCAATTAATTAAGAAATAAGAATTTTGATTCAGTGGTGAAGGAGAAAGAGAATACCACTTCCTTTAAAACATCAATACTTTCTTTAAAAGTCTGATTTCTTCCCGTGAATGATACTCACCTCTTCAGGGAACAAATCTGGGTGTTTGGAAAATATTCTGAGCATCAAATCGTTGTATCTGGAAGAAATGGAAACTGCACAAATTAAAAGGGAAAAAGGATTATAATCAATAAAGCACAATAGATTGAAGCTATATACTAAGAGAAATGAACAAACAATAAATCCCTGAAGAAATATACAGTACAAACAATTAATTCATACGTTCCAATAACATTATTAATCCTGTCAACTGCTCTCTCCCTAATTTGTGAAGCTTCCAAATTAGCGATCTAGTTCTGCTTGTGGCCTGAAATGACACCAATCAACTACAGTGAGATCAATTAGAGAGCAGAGTAGACCCCTTTATTATTTGTGAAAATAAGATAAAAAGTCTATTTAATCTATCCTTTGCTTGACGCCAAAATTATAATAGTAAAAACATGGAACAATATAAGAACAACAACAACTAATTAGAAGATTAGAAAACCTAAAATTAGACCCCAAAACCCCCAAAAATTCACAGAACCAATTGAAAATTAATACATACCATCTCCATCTCATTTAGCCATTGCAGTTCATCATCACTATCCAAATCATACACACTTTCGAACTGAAAAGTGAGAGCAAGTTAGAGAATGAGTGAGAAAGAGATGATACAGAACAGAGAATGGTTACCTGGTGACACGGGGTACTCCCTTCGAGCTCCTTGGTGGCGGAACAGCAGCCCGACGGTGGCAGAACAGCGAAGGCAACAAGCCCTAGCAATGGCGGTGGAGTTTCAGCGGCGACCGAGAACCCCCTTCTTCTCTCCTCCATCGCGTTTTCTCTCTTCCTTGAGCTCTCTTTCACTGGCGCTCGACAGCGGTGGAGCCCTAGGCGGCGTCGTCGTTTCTTTCCTTCCTTCCCTTCTCCTCTCTTCTTCTCTTCTTCTTTCTGTGCTCCCCTTTTCTGATTTCTTCTCTTTCGTGTGTGTGAGTTGAGGGAGGATGAGAGTGCGTGAGTGACGGCGTGGTGAGTGGTGAGTGACGAATATGAGTGATTGGTGGAGATGGTGAGTGGTGAGTGGTGACTGGTGATGGCGATCCCATTCTCTGATTTGGGGGTGATGAGTGGCGCGAAGAAGGGAAAAGCTAAGGGTAGTGATGATCGAGTGTTATGTTTTCAGTGGCTAAGGATTATGTTTTTTTATTTGGCTAAGTGTTTGTATGCGTTGTATCATTTGGTGAAAATTCAAAAATTTACTAAGTGTTATATATTGGGTATTTGACTTAGATACATTAGGCAACACTTTTGAAGCGCACCCAAAACTTAACAAATAGGCTACTTTTAAAAAGCGCTCTCTTTAATATAAAAGTGTACCCATAGATATTAACATACGGCTACGCTTTATAAGTGATTTCTATAATACCTAAGGCTACACTTTTTAAATGATGTCAGAATTGTGTTTCCTTTTCTCTAAAAAATAGGCAACACTGAAAAAAGCGTAGCCTATTCTATGAATAGGCTACGCTTTTCAAATGTAGCTTAAAAAAAGTGTGGCTGAATGGGTGTTTTTCTTGTAGTGATGTTCCAAATTTACACGTGACCAAAAGGGACCTTCATGATTGCAATTTGGAATACAATAACAGCTGATATTATTTTTGCATGATCAAAGCATTCATAGGCAACAAGCACAAATAATGTCAAAGCTGAGTGATTGAAACTCCAAAAACCTCACAAAACAAATCTAGAATATGAAAAAAATTAACACAAGAAGGGAACTGAATTGGCTTGGTAAACAGTTTGTGCCGAAAGAGAATGTAACAAACAGGAAAATCCAAATATTCTAAAATCCAAGCAGCAACCAAATGAAATGAAGATCAAGAATCATAATCAACATTATTTATTTCAACAGCTACAAGTAGAAGTAATCTATCTAGCAGCAAGCCAATTCCTTCTCAAACAAAATACTACTATATTATTTTTGGCATGATCAGAGAATTCGTAGTGAACAAGGACAAATAATGTCAATTTTGAGTTATCGAGACTCCAAAGACCTCACAAAACAAATCTATGATATGAAAGAAAGTACTCATGACTCAATCATAACCAAAAGTAGCTTTGTTGCAATTAAAAAGTGTAAGTTTGATCAGTCTGCACGGTGAGGTCCTGCAGACCCAAATCATGGTATAGACCATGCACAAATTCACAAACATTGAATAAATTGATGCAGTTAATTTCTGTTTTGCATCACTGGATTCTATTCAGGCACAGCGATATTTTACTATATTTATAACTATATACAAAAATAAGTGAAATCATAGGATCAATCCACTTTATAGGATCAGCTTTATTGTGCAAAGAAACAGGAACGAGAGTTAGATATGTTGTCCCGTTAAGGTATTTCATGAAACTGTTTGTAAGGAGCAGAAGCGTAAACAAGGTGAACTATGATGCTATCACAATCCCGCCATACCATATGCAACCACACAGAATTGCCCTACATAGCATGGCAGTCAATAATACAAAGGGTCCGAATAATTAAAGATTTTGCAAAGACATATACTACCTGACATGGAATATCAATAAAAATTGTATCTATATAGTCGTTGAATTGTAACTATGAATAATAATGATATCTTTGCCAACTTTCATCAACATTATTATATGTTTTTAATTAATACGTTTGCTGACAGATAATTTAACAATTAAAAATAAGGTGTGAACAATTTAATTTTATAACAAACTAACTATATAACAAAGTGCAATCAGTAGCTTCGAACCCCTTTATTTCTCTATTCTTCAACATGTAACCTCTGTCTTCTTTCTCCCTCTTTCCCATTTTTTTTAATTTTTGTTCTGTTTCTCTTATTTTCTTATTTGTCTCACTAAAAAAAACCAAGAACAACAGGAGGAAAAACAGAAAATGCAAAACAGAAAATACCAGAACAAAAAAGAACAAGAAGGAAAAAAACACAATTAAAAAGATAAGTTTCTGTGTTGTTTAGTAAAATATTTTGTATTTCATAGTTAAAAAACTTTCCATTTTTTATTTTCTCTATGTAAGTATTTTATGTTCAATTTCTCAAATTTCTATGCTTTTGTTACTGAAATTTTTATTTTTTTATTTTGTTTTATTTGTGGGAGCAAGTTTTCTTATAATAACCATTTGAAAAAAAACTATAGATATTTTTGAAAACAAAAAACACAGAGATTTGTGGATAAAAACAAAAATTCTACATTTTTATTTCTTCTCTTTAATGATAAACACATAAATTTGCAAAAAAAAAAAAAAACCAAAAGATTTTCTACAATTTTTATTTCATCTCTTTCGAATTTTAACTAACAATATTTAAAAAAAAGTCTGTGTAAATTCTGGTGCCAAAAAATTGCTAACTGAATATGGACCGGCATCTACTTCAAATTTTGACTTTTAGCTTAATTTTCTTCCATTATATTTAATATCCATTTTAAAATAGATCATCACACTTTAAATGAGAATCACAACAAGAGAGGATTTCTAAAATATATGTATATACACTAATAAAAAACAACAGAGCTCACTTTCTCACACAAAGGAGCCAACTTTCACAATATGGGTTTCGGAAAGACCTTTGTTAAAAAAGTTAGACCCTTTTGTTTTCCTTCAGAAAGCTAAAACCCTTTTCCCATGAAATTAGACTGAAGAAGAAGATGAAGTTGACGAAGAAGAAGCTTACCTAATAAACGAGCTACAAACAGGTGAACAAGGAAACAAGGTTTCTCATTGATCTTCTTTCAATGCAGACATATCGCTGGAAGAATGAAAGAAAGCGGGAAAAATAATTTTACGAATGAACAAAAACAAAACGAACCAGTAGTATTTTTTATATAAAAAAAAATCGAAATTGTGGGGTTTATGTATACAACAGAAAACGAGAAGAAATGGGATCAGATCACAACACCGTTTGACAATCAGATTTAACTTAATCAATTCAAATAGTTTGTTAGAGTATTTTCAAATCACTTTTAAATTTCTATTATGCAATCAGATCACAACACTATTTGACAATCAGATTTAACTTAATCAATTCAAATAGTTTGTTAGAGTATTTTCAAATCACTTTTAAATTTTTGATATGCAATGTACATGTTCCTTAGTTGTTGCACCAAATATGTTATTAAGTTACCATATTAACTTAAACAAGTTAACCATTGTATCTTTATAAAAGTATAATGTACCACCTGCATAATTTAAGTGGAGGTAAACGGTTAGGATAACATAAAAATAGAGAACTTTATGGGAATTTCAAAAGTTTGTTGAGATAATCAATTATAAAAATCTGTGATTCTCAAATGTTATAAACGTGCTTATTCAACTAAATAAATTTCACTGAAAAGCAATACAATCAATTCACACAAGTTCAACACTTAATCATTTCTGAAGCCACATTCACCTCTCTGGTTCTCCTCTACTTGGGTTTCTCTGTAAATATTTTTATACATGCTACTTTGAGATGTTTCACATTAAATTGTTTTTATATATAATGATGAACCTCGGTTTTTGTTTTTCAGTTTGTTGAACTCCTTAATTATCACACCAATAGCTAGTTATATGGATCTTCAACCAGGTAAGTCACATTGTTTGTCTATGTCTCATGTATGTACTATTTGAACCCTCTTTTTATACTTTTTCTAATATCAGTCTAAATCAAAATAAACAGCATTTGAAAAATTATATTTTTAACCCAAAAAAAAATAAACAACTAAAAAACATGTTAACAATAGCATATAAAATTTAACCAAATTCACAAGATGTCATACAATTCAGAATCAATACCTTACCCAACAGCTCAAATAGTATTATTAGCAACAAATCAACATAATAAAATAAGCAAGAGATCAAAATCAAATTCAACAAACTGTGCTTAATGCCGACTAGATAACCAGAGGAACACAAGAAAAAATAATCAACAATACTATTAGAGCAATCTCAGCAACTCAGAATAGTCAGATATTAACAAAATCTCGGCAACAGTATATCAGTGAGCCACCCCAGCAACTCAATCAGTAATTTAGAAGTGTTAAAAACAGATCAACAAAACAAGAACAAACAAACTTAAGAAGCAGTCTTTAATCTAACCAGATGAAGGGTCAGAGAGAGAAAGAGCCGGTTTGACGGCGACAAAGAGAAAGATTCACGGCAACGACGAGTAGAAGTGAGACCTCGACGACGACGGTGAGGAGAAGTGAGACCTCGGCGGTGATGGCGACAAGAAGAGATACCTCGGCGGTGACGGCGAGGAGAGGAGAAAGCTCGGCGGTGACCATGAGGAGAACAGAGAAATCGACGCCGGGGACGACAATAGATAACTCCACAGCTGCGGCGGTGACGAATCTTCAATCCTGGCTCCGATGACCAGACGACGCCGACCACTACAGAGAGAGAGCGCTGGGAGATGATAAAACGAGGCGGTGGAGCATGACTGTGGAGGTGGCGGTGGTTGCGAAAAGGTGGCTGAGAATAAAATATAATTTATTGATTTGAATTTATAATTTCTTGTAACATAAAATTTGAAATCATTATTGGATTGTAATATTTAATTTTTTCGATGATAGTTAATATAAAACCAAAACAATTTTCAACCAAGTTGCATGACAGCTACACAATAATTTAGTTAAAACAAGTTGAAGTAATGACATATTTAATAAAGACATTAGTTACACGGTGTTCACTTTAAAGTAGACTCACAGAAACTTTAAATTTCATATCAACTGTAATATGCTAAAACTAAGTTGCTAGCTAAAACTATATCGTCATAGTTATGATGGATGCATATTTTTACCAGTTTGTCTTCTCATATCTCGTACGTCACTATTAATTAGTTCGATATATTCTGATACTATACTAGATATTGATAAGACCTGGATTTCAAAGTCACGGGGTAGTGTGGAATATAGGCAAGGACTGAACACTTTTTTAGACTTTGCGTTTGCGAATGCATCCTCCGATGGCATGATAAAGTGTCCATGTCCTAAATGCGGGTTTCAACTTATGCAAACAAGAGAGGATGCATACGACCATCTGTTGTTACGACCATTTCCCCCTGGATATACTATTTGGGTGCGTCATGGTGAGAAGCCGGTTGAAGAGAGGCCTGGATTGGGACGAGAAGATGAAAATCTGATATCCCAAGTGAATCAAATGCACCAAATGGTCAACGATGCATTCAATTTCACGATACAAAATGTGAGTGAGGACATCACAGCAATCGAGCATGCAGAAGATGATGAAGACGTGTTACCGAGCTTGTATGAAGGTCCAAGTCGCGCGGCGTGGGATTTTAACGATCTACTGTCAGATGGAGAGCAGGAGTTATATCCCGGATGCTCAAAGTACTCTAAATTATCGTTTTTAGTGAAGCTTTACCATATCAAGTGTATGTGCGGTGTGAGTGACAAGGCAATAACAATGATTCTTGACTTACTGCGCGACGCATTCGAACAAGCAAAACTCCCAAAGACAGTGTATGAAGCTAGGAAGACAATAAGAAAGCTGGGTATTGAATACACCAAGATAGATGCTTGTCCAAATGACTGTATGCTGTACCGAGGTGATGATGAAAACCTGACTAGGTGCAAGAACTGTGGGTGTTCAAGATGGAAGCAGAAGACTAAAAAGGGTTCTATTATTAGGCTCAACGTACCAGTAAAGAGAAAAGGAAAACCTATAGCAGCCAAGAGTCTTCGTTACTTTCCCCTCATACCATGACTGCAGCGGTTATTCATGTGCAGCAAGACATCGAGTGATATGTTATGGCATAAACAGGCGTCTAATAACGATGGTTTTCTTAGGCATCCAAGGGACGCTGAAGCATGGAAAAAGTTTGATGCAAAGTATACTAATTTTTCCGCGGATCCGCGCAATGTTCGCCTAGCCTTGGCGAGCGATGGATTTAATCCTTTTGGGAATATGAGCATAAAGTACTCCATCTGGCCTGTGATTCTTATTCCGTATAATCTACCACCCTGGCTTTGCATGAAGCAGACATCTTTGATTCTATCCACGCTTATTCCTGGGCCAAAAATGCCAGGTAACGACATAGATGTTTATTTGCAGCCTTTGATAGATGAGTTGAAGCAATTATGGGATGGGGTTGAAACCTATGATGCCAAAGAGGGAAACACTTTCAAGATGTGTGCGGCACTGATGTGGACTATTAGCGACTTTCCAGGATTGGGGAACCTATCTGGCTGGAATACGCACAGTGGGTTAGCTTGTCCTACGTGTAACTTGGATGCTAAGCCACAGCGGCTGAAAGACAGCCAGAAATGGTGTTTCATGGGCCATCGACGCTTTTTAAATCAGGGACACAAATACAGACTAGACCAGAATAGATTTGACGGGCAGGTTGAAGGTAGAGATCCGCCAAAGAAGTTATCCGGAACAGATGTATTGAGGCAACAGTCTAATGTGCACGTTTCATTTGGGAAGAGTTCAAGCGTGACATCCAAAAAAAGACGCAATGGTCAGGATGCGGATGAAGATGACTCGCATTGGAAAAAGAAGAGTATTTTCTTTGACCTCCCGTACTGGGAGGACCAGATGTTGCGTCATAACCTCGATGTGATGCATATAGAAAAAAACGTGTGTGACAATGTGGTCTTCACTATCTTAAACGATAGCGGCAAATCAAAAGACAATCTTAAAGCTCGCAGGGATTTACAATGCATGGGTATAAGGCCGGAATTATGGCCGGGGGAAGGTGGTAAGTATACTTCTGCAATATTTGCGATGTCAAATTCACAGAGAGATGTATTCCTGAAGACTTTGCAGAATGTGGTCTTTCCAGATGGTTACTCTAGCAATGTTGCTCGTTGTATTGACTTGCGACAGCGCAAGTTATCTGGGTTGAAAAGTCATGACTGTCATATTCTGATGGAACAATTACTCCCAATTTTGGTGAAGAATGCACTTCCGAGTCCGGTGTCCAATGTGATTGCAAATTTGTCATCATTTTTCCGAGAACTTTGTGGGAAAGCCATAAACCCTATGCAGCTTGCTGAACCTCAGAATCATGTTGTGCAAACCTTGTGTCAGATGGAAATAATTTTTCCTCCATCCTTCTTCACCGTCATGGTTCACCTCACCGTGCATCTCATTGATGAGGTTACTCTTGGTGGACCAGTACATTATAGGTGGATGTATCCAATAGAAAGGTTAGCTTGCTGATAAACCCCTTTAGTACATTCAGTTCAATTAATTGTGTATATACTGAGATTTTTATTGTATTTATACAAAAGGTATTAGACAAGGTCGCAAGCTAAGATAGATAGTGTCGTCCATGCAGAATTTTCTCGGTGGTTCAAGCATCAGGTTGACAGAATACTAACCTGACCAATGTTTTTTTGGCCTGGAAATAGTACTATATGAAAACCGATTTTAATATAAAGCATGAATGTTATGTGGTTTCAGGTTCTTATGGAAAGTATGCCTCAATCGAAAGACCTGCAGTTGCTTGCGTGCGGTCCCATGATTCAGGCCAGACGTTTTGGGGCGTACAATGTTAACGGGTACAAGTTTAGAACTTTAACAAAGGAAAATGGGATGAAAACACAAAATAGTGGAGTATATGTATCATCTAATACAAGAAGTTATGCAAGCATGCGTGACAATAGAGTGGCTGTTGGTGGTGTTCCGTATTATGGAAAAATTGTGGACATAATTGAATTGAATTACAGTTGTTCCTTCACAGTGGTATTGTTCAAATGTGTTTCGGCTGATACCACTACCAGTAGAGGCATCAAACAAGACAATTTGGGGCTTACCAGCGTTAATTTCTCTCGTCCAATACACACTGGTAATCGTGAAGAAGATGAACCGTACTTATTGGCATCAGAAGCTCAGCTTGTATACTATGTGGAGGATGAAGTAGCTAAGGATTGGAGTGTTGTAGTTCATGTGAAACCAAGGGATTTGTATGACATGGGAGAAGAGAATGAAGAAGCTGAAGTTGGTTTTTCTCCACAGCCAGGGTTGAACATGTCAGCGGAAGGTGACATTGGAGATTTATTGTTGACAAGGGAGGAAGATATAGAAGACCTCGTAGAAAATGCCTCAGAGAATTTTGATGATGTCGCGTAATGCTTTGTATGAAGCATTTTACTGTAATTTAAAAATGATCTTTCTGTCATAAACTAAGTTAAATAAAATCAGCGTTGTACTTTGTTTTCTTTGGTTACTTTATACTTGTGTAGTTTTTTTTTTTTTTGCAGATAAATATTTGTGTTATTGTGAATTCTCATGAGTAAAAGCAGACTTTTGGTTCTTTCAACGATTTTAATATGGAAAAGTTAGTTTACGTTTGGTCTTTATTCCTTCTACAGTTGTTGTTTTTCTTAGGGTTGCATTTTTTATGATCTTGCTATGTATTACGCAATATAATTTCACTAGTGATACGTTTTGAAAACAATAGTGAACATAACATGACGGTGGAACATGATTGATAAAAAATGAGGACTTTTTGTCATTCTCTGCAAGCACAACAATTGCTACAGAGCTTCTGTTTAAGAAAATTGCCTTAACTACTAACAAGGGTGATAGTAATTGTTGAAAAGTTGTGTTTAGTTTTAAAATTGTCTTAGGATCTTGTAGTTTGGTTGTTTTTCTAAGTCAGTATTTAATAACTCCAGAGTTCTCAATTCCTTTTATGTATACTCATTCTGTTATGTGCATGTTGATATTTTCAGTCGTACCTGAATATTCCGGAGAAATAGTTCCTGACAGTCTAGACGGAGAAGAGTCTGATTCAGAAGACATTTTAGATGATGTATCCTCTGTCGCAGTTGATAGATCCATGCAGTTTGATCTGAATAAGGTTCCGGATGAAGATGATGAAACTTTAGAAGACCAACAAGATAAACAAGATGATATACATGTTAAGAAAATGTGCTTTGATCTGAATAAGATGCCATGGTATGGAGATGAAATATCAGATCCTCTGAAACGTGAAGCCCATAGATTCATAACAGAGTTTTTTTCGCCAGGTCAATATGATGTTGGAGAGAAATTTTGATCTTTTATTATAACAGTTACGCTGATTTCCTTAGTTTAATGATTTGGGTCACAGTTGTACATGTTTATTCTTGGTTTAGGTTTAGTAACGCATAACTTCAAAGAGGAGTAACTTTGATGTATGCTCTCTAGAACTTTATTTTAACTTCATAAATATCAGAGTTTGATTTTATTTTCTTCTTTTACATCCATGATTGAATGCAAATTTTAAATGCCAATAACGTAATCAAGAAAATCTTAGTGGTAAATTTGTTCACATGAGTTAACATATAAAGGTATTAAAGATAAATTCAACAAATTCAGTACCAAACTCATAGACACAAAAGAATTTGCCATTTTCTAATATAAGAATTTGAAAATAAGAAACAAAAATAGAAAAAATTTTCACTTCAATCGTCGGTCCCTAATTGTGTCAACTATATTTTTAATTAATTTGCTTTTAGCATCTGGTACAACTGAACAAGTTGAAAATGGAACTGTCCACGTGCTAGGTCGTTAACTAGCTAGCTTAAGCAGTTGAGCTTAAATAAGAGTTATGCTTTGTGCATTATGAATTATGCCAACTAGAAGCACAACACTTTTGGATGTCACTCAACCAAAATGCACACATCATATATATTTTCACATCATCGATTAATAAATCTTCTTTTATCAATTT
>NC_029786.2:96702592-96703840 GCF_000816755.2 Arachis ipaensis | reverse complement strand
TAAAGATAAGATCAACAAATTCAGTACCAAACTCATAGACACAAAAGAATTTGCCATTTTCTAATATAAGAATTTGAAAATAAGAAACAAAAATAGAAAAAATTTTCACTTCAATCGTCGGTCCCTAATTGTGTCAACTATATTTTTAATTAATTTGCTTTTAGCATCTGGTACAACTGAACAAGTTGAAAATGGAACTGTCCACGTGCTAGGCTAGCTAGTAGCTAGCTTAAGCAGTTGAGCTTAAATAAGAGTTATGCTTTGTGCATTATGAATTATGCCAACTAGAAGCACAACACTTTCACTCAACCAGCAGCGTTTATAAACCACCATGAAAATTTTACAAATTTTACAATAACAAATAATGACAGTTTAAAATTTTCGAAAAATAACAACAAATTCTAATATAGCAGCAGTTATGTCAGCCGTTGTTAAAAATTTTCATAAATTCTTAAAAAACTACCATTAAATAATGTCCATAAATTCCTTAAATAGCAGCGTTTATAAACCACCACAAAAAATTTGAAAATTTTACAATAACAAATAATGACAGTTTAAAATTTTCGAAAAATAACAACAAATTCTAATATAGCAGCAGTTATGTCAGCCGTTGTTAAAAATTTTCATAAATTCTTAAAAAACTACCATTAAATAATGTGCAATATTTCCATAAATTCTTAAAAAACTACCATTAAATAATGTGTACCTTGTAATGATTATAATAGATAATTTTTTATTAAATAAACTATAGAGAAATTAACATTGAGCAATTTTTATCCCATCAATCATAAATAAATTAACAATCTTTTGTATTCTATCTTATTATTGTTGGATTGCACATTGTCATTGTTATTGTTATCGCTTTTCATTAAATTACTAAATCTAATATTTATAATTTATATTTAGAAAAAAAAACCCCCACACACACACATATGGGATCACTACTTTAGTAGTTCAATTCAATCTAGAATGTACCTAATAACTCATCTGTGTTTCTATCTCCTGCCCTACCGACAAGCAAATTAAAAGCTCCAAACTTAAATTAAGCTAGGTGCTAAAAGATGAAACGGTACACGTTCCATAGAGCATTAATTGAATTTTGCACCAACTAACAACAAACTCTTATGGTTGATGACACTGCATATTATTGTACCTATACCTATAGCCAATTTATTTTGATGTTCTTTTAATTTTTTTTAGAAAAATGATATTTTTATTATTATTATTTGAGTATATTTTAATTTTTTT
>NC_029786.2:96686869-96702498 GCF_000816755.2 Arachis ipaensis | reverse complement strand
TTTTTATTTTTTCAATTTTTATCAATTATTTTTATAATATAAAAAAAAAACAAAATTATAATAAAAAATAAAAATTTAATTTTAATACATTAAAAGTATAAAACATCTTATATAGTTATTCAATCACATCAGTTCTTTTGAATTACTATTCATGCGGTTAATATAAAAGATAGTTATTTTTACCGACGTAACTATACGTAATTGAATACACGTACAAAACTATTTTACATTGTGTATCAAAAATTAAATTAAAAAAAATAATATATAAAAAATGTTACATCTAATATTTGTCTTTCCTTTGTTGCATGATCCCTACTCTACTCTTCTATATAAACCCCACAGCTTGCACCCAAAGTACTCACAATAAAAGTGCCACAATTTCCAATTAAGTATCCACAACACCAAAGTAAAGCAATTATATTACATTGTTGCATTAAGGCATATTACTTTTAGTAACATGGCCAGCATCAAGGTTGTTGCATGTGTGTTTATGGTTTGCATGGCCATTGTGGGTGCACCAATAGTCCATGCTGCCATCTCATGTGGTCAAGTTAACTCTGCCCTATCACCATGCATCCCATACCTTACAAAGGGTGGACCAGTTTCTCCGGGGTGTTGCGGCGGCGTTAAGAGCCTTCTTGCGGCCGCCAAAACTACCCCTGACCGCCAAGCTGCATGCAACTGCCTGAAAACCGCCGCAGGCTATGTGTATATTAAAATTAGATACCAAAATCAGTCATCAATATAAAATATATATTAAAATATAAAATATACATTAAAATTAAAGTTAAATTATTACACCTATATTTATACACAAATACATAATAATCGATTTTGATTGGGCACATAGTATTTTTGTTGTTTAAATTGTAACCACAATTGCTAGCTATTAATTAGTTGCATAAATTCCAACTTATGCACATTCTCGTAACTATATAATTTTTATTTTACTTTACATTTTTGCATACATGGTTACATTTACACCATAACGAACTCTACCACACTTGAGCCTATAGATAGATGCGCATCTATACGTGCAAAAGCTTAATTAATTAAACACTAATGTATAATCTTTTTGCTTAAAAATTATTAGTAATTATAAATTGAGTTGATTTGTTTGTTGGTTGCTTTAATGTTGCAGCATCAAGTTCTGAAGAATAATGGATGTGGTGGAAGAGAAAGAGGACAACATACATAGCCAGTTTCTAGTAGCTTTAGTTTTCAGATATTTAATAAGAATAAAGGAACGCAAGAAGTGTATCACTTATGAGAGTATACTCTTGTGTTTCCCTTAGTTTCATGACACTTGGCTCTAGTTATTATCTCTGTGTGTGTGTATCTCAGTTGGTTGTTGAATACTTGAATGTATTAATAACCTATATAAGTATATATTAATTCCACTTTGATTACTTTGCTTTCTATTTTCTTAATTTTTCTTTTTGGTCTTTATACATTGAGTCATTGACACTGGCCTTCTAAACAAAGATTTAAAATATGAATTCAACTTTTAAATTACGTAAATTTATGCTAATAAAAAGAAATATACAAACAATGATGTCTCTAACTAAAGTTATCGTATCTAAGCCATAATTTATTTTGATCGAACATTAAATCAATATTTAGTTTAACTGATGAGTTATTGATTAAATCGTTTAAATAATAAAAAAAAATGGTTTAGACATATTCAATATTTTGAAAATTAAACCGTTTTATTTCTCTCTCTACCCACTTATTACTGGTAATTCATCTCCTCTTCGTCTAAACAGCAATCCACTCACACCACACACTACCTAATTTTCATGCCACCATTGCTCCTCCGTGTTATAACTTACATTTTTGCTCCTTCCCAACTTCTCCGTAATTTGAAAATTGTCCTCTAAATCTATTACATTTGTTAAGAAACTCGTAAAAGTTGAAGTGAGAAATCTTTGATTAACGCCTATAGAAATTGCATTTGTCATTCCTTTAATTACCATTATAATTCAAAGTGGGTCCTTATAATTCAGGCTTTAGCCATAGCTCTGTCATTGTTTCTCTCTTTAATTAAGGTATGAGCAAATATTTTTTCTATTTTTTAATTTGACATAATTTTGTGATGTTCAGAGGTTAAAAAAAAGACAACATTGAAAGGAAAATAGAAAAACATACATGAAAAGAAAAGAATTAAGAACAATGGGAGAATTCCATTAATGTTAGAGGTGAATTGTACTATAAGAAAAATGTTGAGTACTATTGAATTTACCGGTAGAATAATAAAAATAATTCGTTTGAAATATATTTACGCAGATTTAACGCAAAAAATAATCTGATGGTGTAATCCTCATCGGTAACAAATTATCGTCGGATTTTTTAATCCAACGGTAATTACTAGCGAATTCTTTGTCCAAAAATTATTTGATTATTGGCAGAAAATTGTCGCCGATTAACGTCGGATTTTTTTTCAATAATTTTTTATTTTTTAACACAATTAGTAGTCAAATTTTATTTGTTATTTTTTTAAATTTTTTTTACACAATTAATAGTCAAATTTTAAATATTTAAAACCAAATAATGATTTTATTAAATATTAAGTGTACGAATAAAATAAAAATTCAAATAAATAAAATACAATCAAATAGTAAAAAAAAAATCCTAATCACTACAGATTTTGATAGTCATCATCGTCATCCCCCTAATTACTACAGATCCTAGGTATTGTTTCATATAAATTTCTCCTGCAGTTAATCAAAATTAAATACTTAATTAAATAAAATAGAAGATATAACTAGCTAAGGTTTGAATATATTGAGTTTTTACCGCTCACTTCTAAAATTATCACTTTTTGGTCTCAATACTCTACAAGAAATAGCGTAATTATCGACACTAAAAATCGACGGCCATATTTTTGTCGATATTTTTCGACGGTTTGCCGTCGATAAAATAAAAAAATTAAATTAAAAATAAAATATTAAAATCGACGACCAGGTCGTCTATTATTTTAGTGGCCTTATAATAATTTAATATTATCGTCACATAATCGGCAGAAATATGGGTGAAAAATTTTTTTCTTTAAAATCGACGGAAAGACCGTCTATTTTAATATTTGTAATATCGACCACTTTGTCGTCGATAAACTTAAACGATGAAGATCCCTCTTTAAAATCTAATGAATGATATAGATTTATTAAATAGGCGGTTAGAATGTTGATTTTTATTTTAACTAAAATCGACCAAGTTGTCGTGGATTTTTATCAACAAAAGATTGGTATCCGCGTTTATTTCTCGTGTCCCTTGTTTCCCTCAATTCACCACTTACATTTTACCTCCGCCATTTCACCATTTTCCCCCAATTCGCGCCTTCTCCATTTCCCCTCCGCCATTTCACCAACCTTCCCTCTCCAGTGCTGCCGCGTCGTTTTCACTCCGTTGCTCTCGCGTTCGTCGTCGCTTCGTCACACTCGCTCCGTTGTCACTCTCGTTCAGTTACTCTCTTTCTTTTTCTGTCTGTAGTTTCATTCTTCAACTCTAACTTTGGTCTCTTTGATCTTTTCTTTCTCGTGCACAACAAATACAAAACCTCCATTGATGATTGACCTAAAACTCATCAATTTCAGAATTCAAAGCCATCTTTCAAGCTTCACTGATGAACCACAACAGAGTTAAACTTTCTCGTTGCTGCATTATAAGGAGGCTCTTCTGCTGATTTGGTATGTGGATTTTTTCATTGAAGCTCTCCTAGTTGAAAATTGTTCTTTATTTTGCAATTTTTTATTTTGTGATTTCTGAAATATATAATACAACTTAGCCTGTTGTAATTTTTAATCTCTGTATTATTATTATGATTATTAATTTTTAATTTCAATCTGATTGCGATCTATTATTTTAGTGAAGTGTATGTGGTTAACTAAGTGAAGTTTGAATGTTGTTTATGTGAATTAATTTAGAATCTATTAGAAGATTGTTGGGAATAAGTAGTATGACCACAATCCAATCACTCACGTGTCAAATATTTTATTATTGTTATTATATTAAAATGTTAATATAATAACGTTCTTGATTAAATTTAGAGATTTATCATTGTGATAGTGATCGTAATATTGAGAGATAAATATTTTATAATTTAATCTAAATTGTTCTTGGTCATAGGATTATCAAAAAGGACATTAATAATCCGGAAAGATCAATATATATATAATAGTCTTCATTGGATGAAGATTAATAGATCTCATTTATTAAATTATATATATAGATGGTGCATATAGAGATATGACTATTGAACTGACTCACTTTGAGAATTCCTAATGGTTATAATCACCGTATATTTGTCAATAGGATATTCTCAAGATGAACATAGTAATAGAGTTTCCTTTGACCTGCGACTGTCATAGTAATTAACAATGTATTTATTATACTTTGATTCTGGACACCTAATACCCTAGGATGCTAGTTGAATGGATATTGGGTATGATTTAAATACTTGTAGAATTAATGATTAGTCAATAAGGAATCCGTCAACTCTCGGTAAAGAGTTTGAGCTCTATGATTATAATGACTGAGATGAATAAAACCTTGGCCAAGGGGATTGAATGAATTAAGAAATGAGTTTCTTAAGTCATTCACAGTTCATTATAATAATGGTAACAAGTTAGAGTTTGATAATTAAACCATACTCTAATTAAGGGTTAACCAAGAGCTGGAAAGATGGAATGAATTATACTTTGTTCTTCTAAGGTTCTTAGTAAAAATATATTACTTCATACTATCGGATCGTTGAGGAGTGTTGCTAGACGCCAACCTTGATTAGTAAATTTAGTATGACTAATTTACTACCCGCTTAGTATTGAACCTATGAGGTCACACACTAACGAGTGTTCTAATCTTTGCTATAGAATTATTTAATTATTATTTTGATTTGATCAAATAAATAATTATATTAATTTAAAATGAAATATTATTATATTATTTGCTAGCACTAAGAATATAATAATAGTATGATAATTGAGAATATTATATGAGATTTGAGAATAATTAGTTATTCTATTTCTAAACTTGAATTTTAAATTTGGATGAGATCCTAACTGATTATGTTTCAAATTGAGTTATGATATGATTCATAAATTTGAAAGATTCAAGTTTAAAATAACAAGATATGATTTGAATTTGAATTGAGATTCAAATTTGAAATCAGTAACAAATCTCATACTATATATATGTATGCCAAGAGTAGAGGAAAAATAAGAATGAAACGAGAATAACAAGAGTTTTATTCCTTTACCTCTACACACATAAATGTATGTGAGCCTAATTCTTGGAGAAAAATTTTATGGTGTGCAAAGAGTTGCAAGAGATTTCTCAATTTAGATCAGATGTCCATTGGTCAAGGAATTGACAGCAAAGGTTGGTCTCGGTGTGGATACGCATAGAGTCTTCGTACAATCAAAGAATAAAGTTTCACTAAAGCGTCCAAAGGTATTTAGATCTGATCTACTATATAATTATTATTGGAATAAAATTTAAGTACAAAATAGATCTTTAGGATTACTTTCTTTTCTTCCGCTGCGTGTTATGAACACATGGTAATCCTACAAAGATGATGGATATAATTGGTGCTACCTTGACTTAGTGAATGTGATTCAAGTTCATGAGGGGGTGTGTGTTCGAGCCATCTTTATTGCCTCCATGCTGGGATTCACTGTGTGACCAAAAGAATCCTATCATTTTCTCTACCTAGTTATTAAAAAAGAAATTAAAAGGCATTACATGTTTCTCTACCTGGTTATGTTTAACATTTTCTATTCTTGTTGAGATAAAGATTCTGTGTTAATTATATAGGAATAGGAATATATATGTATTTATTTCAACATGCAAAAAAAAAAATCATATCTAATTAGCTTAATTTGGTTATTTTAATTTACTGAAAAGTTGGTCAGTTGAAGTTGCCTCATGCTGATGAGTGATAAGAATTTAGATGTTCCTAGTTTTATGAGATAAACAAAATTTATGTTGCAGGGAAAAGTAGTTTTAGTGTATATAAAATTCTAAGCAAGGATTAAGGAGTGTTTGATTTAATATCTCATTTGACTAGCATGATTCCAGTGGTTTGTGTGAGTGGTTTGTGTGATGGAATGGATCCTTTACAGCAAGCACTACTCAAGGAAAGTGAAAATGTCAGTCATGGTTGTGGTTATTAGGTAGCGTTTGTTTTGAGGTACTGAGACAGAGACTGAGAGACTGAGACTCAGTATCGTGTTTGTTAATTCAGAGACTGGTACTAAAATTTCTGTCTCTGTCTCTAAAATTTCAGTATTTCAGTACCTCCAAAAAGTAGGGACACAGGGGACTGGAATTTTTAGAGATGAAGACTGAAACTTTAATAACATTTTATACCTAAAATACTTTCATTTCAATTAATTAATTCCAATTTTACCCTTTGTGCAAATTAAATTAGAGTTTTATTCTTGTTTCAATTCATGTCTCCCATTTTGCACCAAACAGAATACTGAGATTTATTTCAATCCCTGTCTCTTAGTCTCTATCTCTCAGTCTCAGTCTTTCCGTCTCTGTCTCTCCACCAAACGCTACCTTAGTGTTGGTATTTGCAATGTAACTGATGTTAAAGTTAACCTCCGGTTTTTGTATGTGCCTGTATGGCGGTTTTATCAACATCTTTGCAGCAAATTGTAAAAAAGTCCAAAGCGTTGGAAATGATTTTTTTTTTGTTAATGATAGCAGCTATTTGAAAGCTTTAGTGTGATATTTCTATTTTGGTTTTCTTTTGCTTATTTGGTTGTGTCTAGATTTGGTAGGTAGTAGTGGAGTTAAATTACTTGGAGTTTCTTTAAAGAGATTATATGTTGTTTGTTTGTTAGTTTTTTTTTTGTTTTATTTTATTTTTGTTTAACCTGATGATTAGCTATTCATTTGTGATCTATTGCTTTTTTTTGTTGCGTATAAATCAAATTTCTTTTCATCTTTTTTTTTGTTCTTACTCAGATTCCTATTACAAGAATAGTGGGTAAGGGTTTGTTGAATTTGCCTTTCTTTTTCATTTGGGAGGTTAAAATATGCATAAACCGAAAGCAAGGTAAGATTGTCATTATTTGACATTTTCATTGTTTTCTATCTTTTGTGCAGTCTTATGACTGAATTTTGGTATCAATGTGGTAAATTTTGGTGAATTTATGCTCTGGATTTACTAATTTGGTGCTTCAAGTCATGTTTGAGTTTGTCTTAAAAATTAGACTTTCTAATAATACTATTAGGTATAATGATATTGCCAAGTTTGGGTATGCTGCAATGGGACGATCCAAGTTCATAGGAGAGGAAGACTCAAGCCAAAGCAATTCTCTAACTTTACAAAATGCTAGTCATGTAAAAAGACCAGCTGGCCTGGGAGGGTAAGGTTCAAATCCTTAGTTTCTTGTCCTTTTCTAGTTGGTGTTAATTATTATTGGATTAATCCATGGTAAAAAGATTCAGCTACGTTGTTTACTTCACTCAGGGTCATGATTGGAATAGCAGAGCAGATGTACTTAATACTCCTTCAATTCCGAGTGTTTTCTTTCTTGAATATTTAGAGATTCAAATAAAGCTATCACATTGGTATCAACCTTGATTTTGATGCAAGTAGTAACTTATTTTTAAAACTTAGTTAATTCTTCTATGACACTCTTTTCGAAAACATTGGAATCAGATATTTTGGTTGGCAGGCGTAGCCATTTTGCTTAGATGGTGTTCCATGTTGAGTCTCTTTACAAATCCAGCAAACTATAAGGTCCTTCCCCATTTCTTAATTCTTATTAGTCATTCTATTTTTTATTCTATTTCAACACTAGCAAGTTCCAGGGGGAAAAAGGAAAACAAAAGAAGAGAATGGTTTAGTGCTTGATTTGGTGTTTTTGTTTCTAAGTTCAAATAATATTTCTTTTATAATAAACACTAGGAATTCAAGAAGAAATTAGAAGAACAAATATTGTTGAAAGCCCTTCGACAAAGGAAGGATGAAGCATCGGGCAAAGTAAAGGATCTTAAAGTAAAATTTGACAAGCTGCGTGATATGAATTGTAATAATTGTTTCTTTTATGTGAGTCAGTTATGCTGTTTAAAGTGATAAGATGTTATATGGATAATACTCTGTTAAAACATGACAAATGTAGGGTCAGTAGAGGACAAATTTACTGCGATTGAAAAGGCTGGGAATCAATGTAAGAAAATTGAAAGTGAACTGGAGTCGGCTGAACAGGTATACATTTTTACTGTTCTTTATTATTGTTTAAAAATTTTGATAATATCTTCATTTGTTTCTTTTTTGAAATTATATTTTTTTTCTGAACAAATTTAAGGGAAAGGTTCACTATGAAAATCTCATGGAAAACAAGGTCCTACCTGCTATTAAGAAGGCCGAGGAAGAATATCAGAAGCTTACAAAAATGCGTGAGGTGCATTCTAATTTAGATTTGTAATGCATATCTATTTCATATTATTTATTTGCCTATATCTTTTTCTTTTGAAAGCATGCAAGTATGTGGATGATGAAGTGGACCATGAATAATAAGATTTTAGCTAGACATAAGCTAACTATTCGAAGAATCAGTTTATAAATACTCTTGTATCTCCCATAATATAAATAACTTTTCTGCTGGAAGCTGTTAGGCAAGATGATGACCCTTTATTTTCGTTTCTCCATCTTACTTGGAGTTTGTATGGCTTTCTATTTTGAGAAAGTTTTTGACATCAGAAATCCTGAGAATCCATAAGTTTTTGTAGTGAGGTGGTCTTGCATATGTGATAATGAAATCGAGGAGCCATTGACTAGTTCAGAGTGAACTCAGATTTATAGCTATACATAAATAGTCAACCAAATAACAATAAAAATCCAATTAAGATAAATAGCAGTGTTCATACTGCATTATGGTATATTCAAAAAAAAATCTTGTACAGCATCAAAAGACGGAGAAGAGAATTATTTCAATGCAAAAGAGAAAGCTAGTCCCATTGTATATTCGACTAGGTGTTAGAAATTATGAATGCATCTTCTAATTTTCTTTATTACATCTTATAATATTTTTTCTTTTAGTCTCATTATAATATTTTAATAGAAAAAATACTTAAAAAAATATAGCTATTAAAATCGACGGCCATTGTCGATTTTATTAAATCAAATATAACTATTAAAATCGACGGTTATTTTGTCGATTTTATTGAATCAAATATCGACAAAAGCGTTGTCGATTTTATATAATAATATCGACGGCAATGTTGTCGATTTTACTAAAATTCACAAACTCATATCATAGACGGAAATATTGTCGATTTTAGTAAGAAGGTAAAATTCTCCACCTCATATTATCAACGGAAATACTGTCGATTTTATTAAATTATTATCGACGGCTAAGCAAGCCGTCGATTTTATAGAATTTTGAAAAAATCGACAAGTTTAATAGCAACCACCACCGCTGTCCATTTTGCCGTCGATTTTTAATATTATCGACGGCCTAACCGTCGATTTTAATGATATTTCTTGTAGTGATGGGGATCTTCTTGTAACTCGGCCATAGTGGTCGTACATCAACTTGATGACATTGGTACGCTCTTGTGTACATGGATTGTTATTTGGTGTAAATCTATCAATGAAAAACTTAAGATTAGTAGTTTCAGTCAAATCTGAACCAAACTATAAACCTTAATTATATTTCAATTTTTTAGAAATTTCGATAGAGTTTCATCTACAATTAGAAGACGCCTAAAACTCTATCCATCAACAATTTACTTAAACAATTCACAAACAAATCATTATGTCAATATACAACACAAAATCAGTAGCAACATCCATCAATAACCAAGAGTTCTCAAATACTTTCAGTAGTTCAAACCTACTAACCTAAATCAAACCCGTCTTAACAACTTAAATCCACTAAAACAAAAAATTGAATCTAACTAAATTAAACTAACTAACTAAAATGGAAAACTTAAGATTAGCAACCACATATGTTGAATAAGAATATCAAAATAGTTTGTATTTAAAAGACTTAAAATAGTACTCATACTGTCAAACCATCAGGCCAAATCGTCATCTGTGCGATGAGAAGTGGTGGGGGAAATCTGCTGAGATCCGTGAGAGAATTCTGGCACTGCGGTTGATGAACAATTGTGATGAGAATTGTTCTTTGCTACCACTTAGTTAACCCTTACTAATTAAAGAAAATTCAAGTGGATGAATTGACTTGAGCCACAAGTTCTAGCCAACTCCCAAGGAAAGACTAGCTTTAGTGCACTCCAAACCAATTAGCAATCTCTCCAATTATCAATCAACAAAGGAATTAGATAACTCAAGTGTCACTAATTACTCTACCTAGGCCAAGAGGAACAAAATCTACACTAAAACTAAAAGAGACATTTCAACAAACACATAGAGTGTAATAGAAGTAAACATTATTAAATGCAAGAATTAAAGGAATCTACAACTACAAAGGCAAGAGATCAACAATAGAAAAGCAAAGAAGAACAATTATTATGAATTACCTCTTATTGAATTGGAAGAATGTAGAAGGAACAATACTAGATCTACAACAAAATATAAGAACAACATAAAGGAAAGTACAACAAAAGAATAGAAGAAGATTGAATGTAGAAACAAAGAATTGAGAGATAGAAGTAGAAGAAAGCAAAGATTAAAACCTAGATCTAAGAACTAAACCTAATCCTAATCCTAATTCTAGAGGGAAGAGAGAGCTTCTCTCTCTAGAAACTAACTCTAAACTAATCCTAATGAGTGTGTATGATTGGAATCCCCATTGCTCTTCAATCCTTGGCTTTAAATAGCATCTTTGGCGCCAAAGTTGGTTGGGATTGGGCCCCACAACCCTTGAGAATTCGTTGGTCACGTTTTCATTAAAAAATCATAAACCAACACCGACGCGTACGCGCATAGCACGCGTACGCGTCCATGGGGTGATTCGCAGGTGCGCGCAAGTGCCAGGTGCGCGCACGCATCCATGGGCGAGTTCAACTTCTTTGACTTTTCATGATTTCTCCACTTTGCATGCTTTCCTCTTCACTCCTTTGATCCATTCTTAGCCTTTTCAATCTGAAACCACTAACAAACATATCAAGGCATCTAGTGGAATCAAAGGGAGATTAAAACCATCAAATTAAGGGTCTAAAAGCATGTTTTCACATCTAAGCACAAATAAGGAGACAATCACAAAACCATGCTATTTCATTGAATAAATGCGGGTAAAAGGCAATAAAATCTCTTAAAATCAATACAGGATAAACTGTCAAAACGGGATTTATCAACCTCCCCACACTTAAACCAAGCATGTCCTCATGCTTAAACCAAGAATGAAGCAAAGGGCATGACATTTATTCAATGGAAACTAATTAAATGCAATCTACCTATATGCAACTATCTAAATGAATGCAAGTGTTTGGTCAAAATAAATCAATTCCCAAGAAACATATATGCACAAGGGCTA
Source organism: Arachis ipaensis (assembly GCF_000816755.2). Classification (NCBI taxonomy): domain Eukaryota; kingdom Viridiplantae; phylum Streptophyta; class Magnoliopsida; order Fabales; family Fabaceae; genus Arachis; species Arachis ipaensis. The sequence continues at coordinate 96,691,042 of NC_029786.2, read as the reverse complement.
AGGACTAGCAAGTCTAATCCACAATTGAATTGAGTTATTAAATATTTTTACAAACTTGCATGAAAATTATGATCATAGGTGAAAACATGTAATTGAGCAGCAAACCCTCACCGGTAGTGTTTGCACTCTATTCACTCAAGTGTTTAGGGTTGATTCTCTCAATTCTCTCCTAATCATGCTTTATAAGATTTGTTTTTCTTCTAACAATCAACAAATATTTCATGCATGCATACATATATCATGAGGTCTTTTCATAGGTTGTAATGGGGTTAGGGTCAAGGTAGGATGCATATTTGGTTAAGTGAGCTTGAAATTTGAATCTTTGATAAGCTTAAACTTTTCACTTAACCCATATAATAACCTATACAATTAAATTCTACTCTAACTACCCATTCTACTCACTTTTTCACATACTCATGCATTTTCTTTTTCATTTCACAACACTTATGCATTGATTTTATTGGACCTTGCTTTGGGGCATTTTGTCCCCTTTTTATTATTATTATTTTTTTTTCTTCTTTTTTTTTCTTTTTCTATTTTTTTTTCTTTTCCATATTATTTTTCTTTTCTTTTTCTTTTCTTTTTCTTATTTTTTTTCCTTTTTATATACAAGAACCTCAATGCATAAGGTTTTACATTTGATCAATACATGAGTATGTACCCAATTCCCAATATTTCCAATAACATTACAAAACTACCCTTTTATTCACCCAATGTCCCAAGGTTCCCACACTTGAATGATACTCACACACACTAGCCTAAGCTAATCAAAGATCCAAATTAAGGACATTTATTATTTTTCGCTTTAAGGCTAGTAATGTGCTAAATTAAAGAATAAGTGGGTTAAGCGTAGGCTCAAATTTGGCTAACAAAGGAAGATAAAAGGTAAGGCCATTTGGGTAAGTGAGCTAATGAAATGATGGCCTCAATCATATAAATGCATGAATACACATAATAATGGACATAAAGAATCAAACAAATCAAAAGATTACAATCATAGAAAGAGAATAATGCACACAAGAAGGAAAAATAAATGGTTATAAGATGTAACCACACCATTAGGCTCAAATCTCATTTGCTTGTGTTCTTAGCTCAAAACATGATCCATAATATATATAATTCAAGCAAGTTCTATGAAAAGTTTTCCACTCAAATCAATTGGTGCCCTATAGATAGAAATCCTTGGAAAATTTTCATTATTTTGACTAAGCTTATTGTGTATATATATGCAAAAATAAGAAAATGCAAGTAAAAATCCTAAAAACCTAAAAATGAAATGCAAAAGTATTGGGATTAGAAATTTGTCACCCAAAATCGCCGACCGGTCGGACGACCTCCCCACACTTAAAAGTTTGCACCGTCCTCGGTGCACTCAAAGATGAGCAAGGGGGTACGGCGAGTCTCTGGATTGCTGCGTGTTCTTAGCTTGCTTCCATGTTTGCTTGTGGTACATTCGTTATGAAAAACAAAAATATAACACCATAAGATGAGAAGATATAAAAGCAAGGAAGCATACATTGTTGGAATGAGGTAAATCACTAGAAATGAGGTGAGTGAATTAGTGTGACATTAAGAAGTATTAGGTGTGTGAATTCTAAATTGCACGGTTTAGAATACACATTAGCATAAAAGCTATGTCACAAAAGAAGCATGCACTTCACTTATCCTAGTGTGCTTGGGATGCTTTAAGTGAACTTGTAAGGTAAAACAAGTATTACCGAAGCATAAAAGCATTCAAGCCAAACACATGGATGGATATAATCATGAACACAATGCATTACGATAAATGCACAACATCATCCATCAAGAGATTGCCTAATCGAGGGAAAAGGATCCAAATCACATGATGGCTAGCTACAACATGCAATTCAAAAGAGTTATAAGCTCGAAGACAATTCTCATCACTTGGTATTTTTCAAAAGGTATGCATGAAAAACTCAAAACCAAGTAGCAAAATATAACTTCAATCATAGAATCCAACAAAGATTATAAACATAATGATGTTAAGAAAACATCCCATTTTAATACTCAGCAGCAATTAATGGTAAGCAAGGATAACAATCCAACACTTACAATGAAAAAGAAAAAATGAAATGGAAACTAACTAAAACTAACTATCAACTAAATGACTAACTAATTAGTTAACTAAAATAAATGGTTATCAATGGTGTTTGGAGGTGTTGGATGAGTGGTAGAAGGAGGGAAGAAGAAAGGAGAAGGAAAGAAATGGAAAGAGGAAAAGAAAAGAAGTGGATAGAAGAAAGGGCATCCACGCGTACGCACGCATGGCGCGCACGCGTCGTTGGCTTATTTCAAGAGTGGCGCGTACGCGTCATGTGCGCGTGTGCGCAAGTGGGGTTTGTGCCAGAAGCACAACGTTGGCGCGGCGCAGGCACAACTCTCTAGAAAATGTATAGAGGTTGGAACTTCTCAATCCACGCGTACGCACGCATGGCGCGCGCGCGTGGATGATCGAAAATGCTGGAAGTGCGCGTACGCGCCATGTACGCGTACGCGTGGATGGTGCTCTGTTTTTCAAAATTTTTTTTAAATGTTTTTGCACCAATCTCAGCATTCTAAACCTCCAAGCATCTACCAAAACACCCTAAAACCTTATTTAACATACTAAACTACCAATTAAACTCAACTATCTAAACAAAACATGAAATTAAACTAATTCTATCAATATGTACAAAAGAGAAAATGAAAGGATTTTACCATGGTGGGTTGTCTCCCACCTAGCACTTTTGTTTATTGTCCTTAAGTTGGACTTATGGGGAGCTCCTCATCAAGGTGGCTTATGCTTGTATTCATCTTGGAACTCCCACCAATGCTTGGTTCTCCATTGTGCCCCAAGATTCTTCATGGATTGAGCCAAGTCTTGATGGAGTTCTTCACAAGCTTGGGGCTCCCAAAGTTGATCCTCTTCTTGTAATCCGGGATCCCACACTTTATTTTCACACCCGTCTTGAAGTTGATCATCATTATTAATCCATCCGGATGGTGAACAAGATGAATTCTCTATGAAGTGCCCAACAATCCTCCTAGACCCATCTATTTGAGCACTATTCCCACCTTTGTATTCAACTCTTGAAGTATCAACCAAAATGAGCCTTGATTTGCAACGCCAACCACGAAACATCTTTCGCTTACGCTTCATCCCACAAAGCATCCTAAGTTGACCATCCGCTTCGAGCAAGCCATACTCAAGTGGGATAATGAAGCTAATAGAAATGAATTTTACCCACTTAAGTGAAGGGTTAGATGACAACCTAGGCACAGATGCTCCCAAAGATCTTGACAAAGCGTATTCCACTCCCATCCTTCTATTTCTAAGGACTTCCACCTCTTCACAAGATCTCTCTAATTCAATCCTTTGTTCATTAATACTATCTAAGCCTTTTCCCTTAATCAAACTATAATTGGGAGGGTGAAAGAAGTTTACCTCCGCAACATTTTCAAATGCACCGGGAGAAGGTTCTTCAAGTTCAAAGGATTCTCCACTACTAGAACTTGATGCTTGCTCTTTATTGCCATGGGAACTCAGTTCTTGCTCTATCCCATCCAAGTCTTCATATGGAATATGCCTTGGAAGGTGTGCACTTTCCTCCCTAGCATCGATTTCAATCATCTTGGAGGGGTTTTCTTCAACTCTATGTTCCCATGGAAGCTCCGCATCTCCTAAGTCTTCTACCACTTCTTTCTTGTCTTCAACAATTAAAGCTTCCTCCAATTGTTCTAATACAAAGCAACTTCCTTCATTTCCCACCGGAGTTTCCAATCTCTCCTTCATGCTATGTTCTTCATTTGATTCTCCACATGTAGCCATGGGAGTTCCTTGAGTGTTCAAGCATTGGGAGGCTAATTGATTTGTTACCGCATCCAAGGTGGCCACGAAATTTTGCACATCCCTTTTCATCTCTTCTTGCCCTTGAACAAGAACACCAAGGATGTTATCCATTGGAGGTTGGGGTGGACGGAAGGATTCATCATTTTGGGAGAAGGGTTCATAGTAGGAAGGTGGTTCTCCTTGGTAGAGTTGTGGTGGTTCTATGTTTTCCCCTCTTTCCACTTGTTGCACAACACACTCCATGGTTGCTTGAAATTGATCCAATGCTTCCTTGAGACGATCCCTTGACTCTTGTTCCTCTTGAATAATATGATTAGGATCAT
>NC_029786.2:96678088-96686360 GCF_000816755.2 Arachis ipaensis | reverse complement strand
AAGAGAAAATAAAAATAAAATCAAATAAGAAGCAAGAAAATTAAATCCTAAAACTAGCAAGAGCTAACAAAAGCAAACATATTCACACTATTCACATATATACAATAACCAATAACATAACACCATTGCAATTCCCCGGCAATGGCGCCATTTTGATGAACGGATTTTTGACGGTTTAGAAATTCACTAATGAAATCTCGTTGTAAAGTATAGTTTCTAAACCAAGCAATAATCCTTTCATACAAAAAGTTGTTTGTCACTAGTACAAACCCCTAAAATTTATAAATCGAAGTATTGGACCTCAGGTCGTTCTCCCTAGGAATTACAATAAAGTGTCTTGTTATTGGTTATGAGTTATTTTGGGGTTTTGGATAAGAAGCATGAAAAGTAAATGGTAATGAAAATAAACTAACAACTATAAAAGGCTCTTGGCAAGGTATGAAAATTAGAAGTCCTATCCTAGTTATCCTTCTCAATTGTAATGAGAATTGTTCATTGCTACCACTTAGTTAACCCTTACTAATTAAAGGAAAGTCAAGTGGATGAATTGACTTGAGCCACAAGTCCTAGCCAACTCCCAAGGGAAGACTAGCTTTAGTGCACTCCAAACCAATTAGCAATCTCTCCAATTATCAATCAACAAAGGAATTAGATAACTCAAGTGTCACTAATTAATTTTGGGGTTTTGGGATAAGAGACATGAAATGTAAATGACAATGAAAATAAACTAACAACTAAAAAGCACTTGGCAAGGTTGTGAGAATTAGAAGTCCTATCCTAGTTATCCTCCTCGATTGTGACCACAATTGTCCATTGCTACCACTTAGTTAACCTCTAATAATGGAGGAAAATCAAGTGGATGAATTGACTTGATTCCACAAGTCCTAGCCAACTCCCAAGGGAAGACTAGCTTTAGTGCACTCCAAACCAATTAGCAATCTCTCCAATTATCAATCAACAAAGGAATTAGATAACTCAAGTGTCACTAATTACTCTACCTAGGCCAAGAGGAACAAAACCTACACTAAAACTAAAAGAGACATTTCAACAAACACATAGAGTGCAATAGAAGTAAACATTATTAAATGTAAGAATTAAAGAAATCTACAACTACAAAGGCAAGAGATCAACAATAGAAAAGCAAAGAAGAACAATTATTATGAATTACCTCTTATTGAATTGGAAGAATGTAGAAGGAACAATACTAGATCTACAACAAAATATAAGAATAACATAAAGCAAAGTACAACAAAAGAATAGAAGAAGATTGAATGTAGAAACAAAGAATTGAGAGATATAAGTGGAAGAAAGCAAAGATTAAAACCTAGATCTAAGAACTAAACCTAATCCTAATCCTAATTCTAGAGGGAAGAGAGAGCTTCTCTCTCTAGAAACTAACTCTAAACTAATCCTAATGAGTGTGTATGATTGGAATCCCCATTGCTCTTCAATCCTTGGCTTTAAATAGCATCTTTGGCGCCAAAGTTGGTTGGGATTGGGCCCCACAACTCTTGAGAATTCGTTGGTCACGTTTTCATTAAAAAATCATAAACCAACACCGACGCGTACGCGCACAGCACGCGTACGCGTCCATGGGGTGATTCGCAGGTGCGCGCAAGCGCCAGGTGCGCGCGCGCGTCCATGGGCAAGTTCAACTTCTTTGACTTTTCATGATTTCTCCACTTTTCATGCTTTCCTCTTCACTCCTTTGATCCATTCTTAGCCTTTTCAATCTGAAACCACTAACAAACATATCAAGGCATCTAGTGGAATCAAAGGGAGATTAAAACCATCAAATTCAGGGTCTAAAAGCATGTTTTCACATCTAAGCACAAATAAGGAGACACTCACAAAACCATGCTATTTCATTGAATAAATGCGGGTAAAAGGTGATAAAATCTCTTAAAATCAATACAGGATAAACCGTCAAAACGGGGTTTATCAGCGGTATCTATCGTTGGAGGTGGTGTCATCATCGAAATAGTGAGCTACTGAGTGGATGGAGGTGGTGGAGGAACCCACTTTGGTGAAGCAGCTAGAGGACTTCCTGGTAGTGGGGGTGGCACAATAGAAGGAGCCACGTAGTTGGGATTGGAGACTATGATGAATGGCTGATCTTGTGATCCCATTGCCTGTGACATCCCAGTGGTAGTCAGAGTAGATGGTGATGACTCAGAAGTCTCAGGGATACCAGTAGACACCCTCCTTCTACCATGACCACGAGGCCGATTCAAGACACCTTTACCTGTCGTCATATCTACAAAGAGCATACCAGCAAAATATATGTCACAAAAATAATATAATAACAAATATGTGTCACAACCTATAACTCAGATAAAAAACAACTCAAAAATACATATTAGAACTCACACAGTAGCACTTGATAGCTTTATGTCACAAATAGAGAAAGTAATTAAGTGTTCAGTTCACTCATTTTAGTGTGCATAAGTGTTCAATATAACTTAAAAATTTTAAAAAAATGTTAATAGGAAAACTCACAATTCAACTTCACAATTTCAATGCAATATGCCAAATGAATTATCTAAATTATGTGAAGTACCAACATTAAAACAATTTAGATTTTAGTATGTCCACAAGGCATAAGTGCACAAACTCGATAATCAAAGCAATAGTAAGTATGAACAAGCATCACCAAGTAACAAAATGAATCATGCTTAATCAACTGCCTAAACATAGATAATTAATTCAAACCGCATGGGAGCTACAACATGTGATTTAAAAATCTAAAAATACTTATAAAGGCAATTTCACAAATACTTGAAGTGCACGAATATCAAATATACAAAATCAAAACAACCAAGTAGTAATTGATAACTCAAAATCAAGTCAATGCCATTTAACCCATTTTACAACAATTTTTTAGCAAAACAGGCATTAACAACGGAAGTTATCAACACAATAAAAAATTTAACCAAATAGTTTCAGCAGCATATTCATCAGAAATGAATAAATTCCAAACACTTCCATCAGTCTCAAAACCTAGTAATTAATTCTAATCCTATCTTAACCACCTAAATCTACTAAAACATAAAATAACTCTAACTAAGCTAACTAACTAAAATTCAAACTAATAAAACAAAAACTAACCAAAACAGAATTGATAGAGATTTGATTAAGAATCTGAATTGCAAAAACAGAAAAAAATGAAGAAAAGGAAAAGAGTTGTAGTGGCATTATGTTGTTTTCGAAGCCAGAGACGGCAGTCATCGGTCATCGGAGTTACATCGAAGCTCGCTTGAAGAAGAGACAAATGACCAGAGGGGGCTGCCGGAGATGCCGTGTTAAGGGTGAAACGACATGGTTAGAAAGAGAGAGAGTGGGAGACGAGTAGGCGGAGTTGCGTTGAAGCTTCTATGAAGGAGAGATGGATGATGAGATGGGGCTGCTGGAGACGTTGTTAATGCAGAGAGACGAAAGGGTTAGAGAGAGAGGGAGAGAGAGAGGGTGAGGAGAGAGGGAGAGATTGTAATTCGAAATGAGGGAGGAGAGGGTTCACGATTCGAATTTAGGACAAAATTATCGTTGAATTTACCGGCGGATATAATGAATCAACGAGTGACCAAAACGCAGCATTGCACTAATTAGGTTTACTATTGGAAAAATCCGATCCTAAATCCATCGGTAATGATCACACCAATTTTTTTCTCCAATTATTACGGAAAAATTTACCGTCGCAAACCGGAATCCTCCGATAAATGTTCTGACGGTAAATTCGTCAGTAAGCCCACCACTAACTTGAGACACAATCTGAAAATATTCAATATTTTTCTTGTAGTATTGGGAGAAATATCCACAGAAAGTAAATTTAGATTTTAATAATCCTTTAGTAGTTTATCCTTTTTCTTTTGTGGTATAATAGTTTTTCTTTGGATGTAATGGTCTTTAATTTTTTTTTATTTGTTAGAGTTGGTAGTGCAATCTTTCAAGATATGCGAAGAAGATATCCGCGGAAAAATTTGATTTCATGAATAGTTTTGTAAAGAATAAACTACCACTTGTACCCATAAAAGTTCTAAACACTGATAAATATACCCACGAAACAATGAAATTGACGTTATATCCATAAAAGATCGATTCCGTACGATAAAACTATCCAAACCTTAAAAAAGTATTGAAAAATCCTAAATTATCAACCACCACCCATCACCCTCATCTTTGTCGCCGCTGCCAATCCCAACCACCCACACTACAGCCTCTGCCAGCCTCAACCCCAATCACTAACACCTTTTCCCTCCTCTTCATCTCCAATTGCAGTCGCACACTGATATTCTTTTTCTATTCTTCAATCACAGCACACGAAAAAACAACAAACCCCCAAATCTAGCCACAATCAAAGCAATAAGAAAAACTAAGAAAGACAGATTCTTTTTCAGGAAAAGAAAAAAGCTTTAACAATAATTTCAAAATCAAGGTGGCTTCGATTCCTCATTGCCTTCGCGTAATGCTAAGGCGGATTTGATTCCTCACTGTAGTCGCATCCCACCTGAGGTGGTTTGACTCCTCTCTCCCATTGCGCTGCCTAGATGGGTTCCTTCCTCTTTTTCTAGGCGCCAATAAAGTTAGAAAAATGAATTGGAAGCTTCACTCTAACCTCAGCGTACTTCCTTGCCAGCCTCACCACGGTGGAAGTAGCGGCGACTCGCTCCTCATCCTCTCCCGTCCCAATAACATATGCTAACCCCTTACTATACCCTTCGCCATTCTATCTTGTGTCATCCTAAATCTCTCGCCCTTGCAAACCGAGCTCTGTGGCATCTCACTATACCAGCATCATAACCACCCGGGTCTATGAAGGACCTGAACACTACGCAGGAAGCTGTTTTTGAAGTAATCCTTGCAAGTATGGGGTATGGCGTTGGCATTGCGTGTCAGTCAAAAAAGGTAAGATGAGAGAATTGGCCATGGCTTTGAAGAGTGATGGTGAGATTTTTGTTGTTGTTGCTACCAAAGTTCTGAAAATTGAACCGGCCATCGAACCATTCTAGCTACTTGTTCACTGGTTCATAGGTTCAACTGGTTCGACCGTAGTTGAACTAAAAAAAACCATTTTATAAAAATAATAAATAAAATATAAATAAACACACTAAAACATAATTATAGTCTAATATAAACTTTAAAATATCATCCAAATTAAAAGTACTACATAAACCAAAATTTTATCATTCCATTCAAATACAAACTCAAAAATCAAATAACAAAAATAACCAACCAAACATAAAATGTCAACATACAACTTTGTCATCAATCATCAAAATTCACCATAACTTGCTGTAGATTAATATGATTAGAGACCATTAAACAATTTAAGTCTACTTTTTCAATGTCACAAAAGAGTAATTTAACTATGCAGATTAATATTAAAACCCCCTCCAAAAAAAAACAAAAAAAGTGCAGATTAATATGATAGTAGTGGAAAATTAATTACTTATTTGGGAAAAGAAAAAGGGACAAATAAAGGGAATGTTCACCTCTCTGGAGTATTATTAAGCTTATCAATTTTTGCAGGACATAGGGATCAATCCTAGAAAGTGTCAAGTTTTGAAATATCAAAGAGCAGAAAGTATAAATTAAAATGAGCATGGAAGCTAACTAAATGGATGTGCATATTGGAGTGGATAAAAAATGTTGTTACATACTTTATCTGAATCCAACAATAGAAAGGTATACCATTTAAAAACTCTATAACTTCACTTGTTAGCTCCACACTCTGCAATATTATGTTAAATAAACCAAGTTTCTTACGTATTAATCAATTATTCAATTAACTACACAAATTCAATTATTCAATTATTTAATTATTAATCAATTATATAACAATCAACCAATACTTCAACAGCAAAGTTTAGCACCCAATAACTACTAATGCTTCAACAATTAATCATGCTTCAAGCAATCAACAGCAAAATTTAGAACCAACAGTTAATCAATGCTTCAATAATTAATCATGCTTCAAGCAATCAACAATAAGGTTTATAACCAACAATTAATCAATGCTTCAACAATTATTATTACAAAGAACAAAATTTATACCTAGGGTTAGAAGCTGAAAGCATAAAAAAATGCAGAGCTAACGGAGACAATGGCTGGCAAGAGGTAAGACAGTGGCTGACGGGGTGGAAGGGTGGAACAGAGTTGCCGCTGGTGGGAAGACACTGCGCGACAGAAAGTGTCGCTGGCGGTGGCTGCGATTTTTGAAGATCAAACCAAGCTGACTTCGCAACGGAAAGTGGCTGCACGAATAGAGCTAACTGACGTTAGCTCCACGGAAGTTGCGACAGCAGCGGTGACTGAACGAAAGTTGCGCCGAAAGCTTGAAGTGAGTGTTGCACTGCTGCTTCGCATTCTGCTTCTACTCGTTAGTGGAGAGTGAGTGGAGACTTGAGAGTTGAGTGGAGACTCGAGAGGATAGGGGTGAGTGGGTGGACTAGGGTTCCTTTTTCAGCATTTCAAACGCACTGTTTTTGCCACATTTCAAAAATCGGCCGGGTCATGATTCGGCAATCCAACTCCAATTTTCAAATCTAGTGATTTTGTCTTCTACCCATTTGTCAGCATTTAAAATTTTCGTAGATACAAATTAAATAGTAGTTTAATCTTTTGTAAATTTAGAAAATACTCAGATTTACTTAAAGAAATATATATATATGACTGTGTTGCAATCATTTGTATAGAATTAGAAATGAATGAGACTCAAATTTATCTCTATTTTTCTCTTTTTTTAATTTTTTATAATTAAATATTGGGCATTCCTACTCAATTTATTATAATTTAACATAAAGGATACTTTTCTATCTTTTTAGATACAAATTTAATGTCTTTTTTGATAAGCAAATATTATTTGACAATTTTTGCGAATGAAAGTTTCCTCTTCAATATGAAAAAAAGAATCAATATTTTTTTTAGAGAAAAACTTTAAACGGTCTTTGACAATTATTTCAAAAGACAACGAGACCCTTAACAAAAAAAAAATATTCAATCTAACTCTTGAGATTTACTTTTATGGAACTGATTAGTTCCTATGGCAGTGTTTTTTTTTTTTTATACAGAAACTAATCAGTCCCATAAAACTAAAATTTAGAGGCCAAATTGAATATTTTTTTTATTAAAGACCTCGTAATCCTTTTAAAATAATTGTCAAAGATCGAATTGGGTATTCACTCTTCTTTTTTTAAACCCGTTCTCGTTAAATGCTGTCGTATATAAAATCTACGGCTAATTTTTTTTATATTGGGTAAATATATGTGTAATACATTGTTATTGGAAAATTAGGTATTTTTTTTCATATGGTGTTTTATTCAAATCGGACGGTCCGATTTGTTTGGTGAAAAAAATAAATTACAACTCGGAGGGTCCGATTTGCTTAAAGCAAAAATTAAACTCCAAATCGGATGGTACGATTTGTATTTTTTATTTTTTTTATTTGTTAAAATAAAAATCGGACGGTCCGATTTTAACATTAAAATTTTTTTTATTTTCGAAATCACAAATCGGACCGTTCGATTTGTGATTGTTTGTTTAAAAAACAAAACAATACAAACAAATCGATGCATCCGATTTGTGTCCTTCCATAGCCAAATAAAACACTCATCTGCTCATGCCATATTGATATACACCTTTCTCTCTCCCACACCAAAAATCAAAAGCATAAAATCTACCTAACCCGTCAATTTTTCTGCCCTACCAGATGCAAAGGTCCCCCAAATTTAACAAAGAGTAGATGGCCTTTTTGAAACACTAATAAATTTGTATATAAATAATAAATTAGCTTAATGATAATTTTGGTAAATATAATAATATTATTAATTATTACATAATTTTGAGTTTAATTATAATACACTTACATGCATCCAATCAAATTCTTTTTATTACATGATTCTTCTAGCTTATATGAGAATTTTACACAGTAATATATACAAATTAAATAATCCTACTAATGAATGATATGTATACTTTTTCTCTCATTAAAACATTCCTTTCCATTCTAATTATTGTTAAGAAAGAAAATTAACTTTTTTAGGAGCATATAATAATCTGAGTCATCTTTAAATCTGTCTATACTAAATGTTAACAAACTTGTTGATTGATGTTTTCACTTATTTATACATGATTTTATATTTTTTACTCTACCATCGTCGTATACAAATAACTTCATTTTTTTTCAGATCCATTTACATGTATAAAATTTATCCAACCTATCTACAACTAGGGGTAGGTTTGCATGTATTATGTCGGTCGAATTTTGTTAGGCTCA
>NC_029786.2:96675859-96678030 GCF_000816755.2 Arachis ipaensis | reverse complement strand
ACCGAATTAAATATACTAAAAGCCTAATCCAACTTCAACTGAAAATAACATTAAATAAAAATAATAAATCTAAATCCGACAAAAAATATATATTTCAAATTGGGATCGTTATGGGCAGAGGCAAATCTTACATACCCCTTCCTACAGGCAAGGTCACAATCTTATATTAACCAAGAATAGTGCAGGAACCATAGAGCATTAAATTGAGCACAACCACCACGTAACAAACTCATGTCGGTTCACTCTTCATTTTACTAGTATATCTTTCTTTCCATTCATGCTCACACCTATAGCAATAATAATAAATTAATAATACAGCATTATCCTTTCACTCTTCAATCTTCTATATAAACCCATCCCCTTACACCACTTGTACTCACCAAATTGCAAGAAATCAATTCCATTTGCAAATTTATACTATTATGGCTAGCCTCAAGGTTGCATGTGTGGTTACTTTGGTGTGCATGGCCTTGGTGGGTGCACCAATGGTCCAGGGCGCCATCACATGTGGTCGAGTGGTTGGTGCACTATCACCATGCATACCGTACCTACGAATGGGGGGAGTTCCTACAGCAGGATGTTGTAATGGGGTTAGGTCCCTTAACGCGGCTGCTGCCACTACTGCCGACCGCAGGACTGCCTGTGGCTGCCTAAAAAGTGCGGCCCAAAGTATTGCTGGCATCAGCCCTACCTATTCTCAATCACTTCCTGGCAGATGTGGAGTTAACCTCCCTTACAAATTCAGCATCTCCACCGATTGTAGCACGTAAGTTATTATCAAACTCATAATAGTCGCTATTAAAATTGCGGATCCCGTTAGGGAGACAATGGACTATTTGTGTAATGTGTACAATGAGCTATTGAGTTACAAAATGAACATCATTTTGGGTTCATCAATGATCGAACTCTTGACTTTTCGAATCTAGAATTCTAATACCACATTATGATACCACTCATTCTAAAAACTTCAGCTCATGAAAAAAAGTAACATTAATGGTTATATCTCTAATACTTCGCTAAACCTCCATTGTACGCATTGTACAAATATTTCATTGGCTCCTCATACTTTTCCTAAAATTGCTATTTATACGTACATTAAAATTAGTCATTAAAATTAAGTATCATATATTTATATATAAATATATGTATAATTTAATTTAATTTTAATATATATTTTATATTTTTATATGTATTTTATATTAATGATTGATTTTAGTACATGTTTAACATGGTTAATTTATCATGCCTAAAACCACAGTTCAATTGATTAAAAGTATGCATAAATTGGAAAAAGGAACATTAAAAGAAAAATAAAAGGGAAAAATTGCAATTATGAAAGAGAAAAGTGATCGTCTATATAATTAACTTTTAGAAAGAATATGAAGAGGCATTCATAGTTGCAAATTAAAAGTAACAAGTTATTATCTATGATGCATTCCATTTTTCTTTCTTAATTTTCGATATCTATACTAACTAATAATTAGGATTTAGTTAAATTATGTTTTTAAGACACATATTAAAATTATTAATTAAAAAATATAAAAAATACACTGTTCAAGTTTCTTATACATTATTGCATTTTTTTATTACAATAAAAAGTTTAAAATCTTTTAAAAATAATAATTTTAATTCGTGTCTTTAAGATAATTGTTAACTAAATTTTATTAATTATTAGTTAATTATTGATCATTATTTTTTGTTATCTCATTACAGTGACTAGTTTATCTTACTTATTGCATTGCGAACATACTTTGACTTTTTTATGAGCATATAGAAGCGCATATATATATATATATATACATACCTAACATCATTAATTTCTTAATTTTTTGTTTTGTTTCAATATGACAGCATCAAGCCATAAATTAAGATATGAAGAGATGTGTTAGAGAGGAAGCGGATACCACACAGCCACTTCCTACTTTGGAGATTATGACACACTTCAATTTCCGTTGCATTATTAATTAATTATTTACTAAGAATAAAGGGATATGATGGTGACTAGGACCTCCACTTAGGCGAGTTCCTCATGTATTAGCGTCTCCCATTGTTTTTTTTTTTTATTTAATTCGCTCTCCTTGTTGGCGGTTTAATCAGTTGGTTGTTGAATGTATTAATCGCTTGTTTTATATATAGTAATTATTCCACTTTGGTTTTAGATTCTCTCTTAT
>NC_029786.2:96658787-96675660 GCF_000816755.2 Arachis ipaensis | reverse complement strand
TATATATAAATTCTTGAATAAATTAAAGTAACAAATGAATTCTAATATATATATATATATTAGATAAATTAATCTTTAAAAAAAATATTAATAAAAATTTTTAAGATAATAAATATAAATAAATTATTTTAAATTAAGATTTTTTATCTTAATTACAAGAGACTAATTTAAAAATAATATATTTATATTTGTTATTTTAAAAAATTTTATTAATAAATTTTAAAAAAAACCAATTTATCAAAAAAAAAAAAATCGCCAGACAATATTTGTCATTTTACTCTAAATTCTATCTCACAAGTTACACTTAACCTTCAACAATATTTGATTTTCAATGTTTTTTACAAAACTTCATGTCACCTCTTGAAATAGTCAACATATAATAATTCATATTCATCTATTAAACACATATATAAAACTACAAAAGATGTCAACATTATATAGATGAGGATAAGAGTGAGACGATCATTCACCACCACTACGGCACTACCACCTAGATACATCGTCTCGCGAGCGAGAGGTTGATGAGGATAATAATGGATTATTTATAGAAAAAAAAAAAAAACTTTTTATTTTACGGATGGCGAGACTATTCGTAAATTTAAATTACAAAATTATTAATATTATTACCTATAGTTTAGGCAGTATAATTAATTAATTTTTTATATTCGTGGGTAAGCATGAGCTATCTGTCTTCGTCGAATCCGACCTCCTTAAAGAAGTCGGGTATGCGATAAGGTTCATTCTCTTTATTGGGCCTTTTCACTTTATTGGGCCTGACTTATGTTCTTGGATCAGGATATGAATAGTACCCCTGCTTGAGTCCGATCTCTTTGTTTTTGAGTCGGATTCAAGCATAGAGGGAGTTGGAGACATTTAGGTCGGTATCTTCTTTTAAGTCGGAAAGCCGACGTGATTTCGAATAAAAAATCCGACGTCATTTCAGGTTGTCAACCGTCACGTCCGTTGACTTTTCACATTAACATGTGGGGGAACAGTTACATTGATAACGGCACACTCTTTTAATAAGTTGGGCTTTTTACGGTTTTTCCCCTTGTGCCTTATAAATATTTTCTCCCCTTTTTCTCTTTCTTCTTTTTTGTCTTCCTCTGTGAGCTTTCTTTCTCTCTTTCGCGCCTTCTTCGTCTTCCTCTAGCCCTTTCGTTTTCCAGCATTTGGTACCTCAAGACGTTCACTTCTCCTCCGTTGAGAACCCTTCTCCCTCCATTCTTTTCCGAAGAAAGGTTAGTTTCATACTGCTATGCTTTTTACTGTGTTTCCACTGTTATTGTGATCTCTGCTTGCTGGACTAGGTGTTTGTCGAGAGATTCTATGTAGGTTTTATATATCTTTGTTGTCGTTTTGGTGCTGTATGTATTAGGGACCTTCGGTTTTTCTTAAAAAGATTATTTCTTTGTGGCTGTGGGTTGCTCTTTTAAAGAAAACTGCCTCTTGTTTCGAACTTGTTTGTAATTATTCTTTTTCTTCTTTTGTATAATGTAGGTATACCATCTTATATGTCTCGTCCTTCTGTTTCCAAAATGTCTTCAAGGGTTCTTGAGGATTTGTTGAGATGGGTAGATACCTCAGTTCTTTGCGAAATTCCTTTAGTAGATAGTATTTTTGTGGATGAGTTTCGAAAGCACCATAGGCTCTTTAGTTCCGGAGAGGACAAGGTGAAGTACAAGTTGGTTGCCCCTGACCCAGAGGACCGAATCTGCTTTGGCAGAGTTGTAAATTCTGAATCCCCCTTCAATTTTATGTATGATTGTTTTTTTCACCCGACTTGGAGTTACATTTCCTTTTTCTAATTTTGAAACTGAAGTCCTTTTTTACTGTAGAGTTGCTCCTTCCCAATTGCATCCAAATTCTTGGGGTTTCATGAAAATCTACTAACTTATTAGTCACGAGCTTGGTTTTTTGATTTCTTTACGGATTTTTTCTTTCTGTTTCATCTTACGTAGCCTTTCAGTGCTACTTCTAATAAAAACAAGCAACAATGGGTTTTCTTCCGAGCCATTCAAGGTTCGAGAGTCTTTTCTATCTCTAACAAATCCTTCCATGATTTCAAGAATTTCTTTTTCAAAGTCTGAGCCGTAGAATGTCACCATTCCTTTTTTCTAAACGAGAGTAATGAGCCTCGCTTCCCACTATACTGGATAGAGGCAGCCTTAGTTGAAAAGTATAATTTGGTGGATTTGGATGAAGTCGAAGAGGTTGTAGTCGAATTCTTTCGAGAGGCTTGGGGATGGGCTCCAAACCTCGACACTGAAAAATTTCTGCTTGAAACTCCGAGCTTTGTCCGTATCGAGCTAGGTAGTCTTCTTTATTGTTACTATCCAGGCAATTACCCATTTTTCTGACTTGTTTTTTATGCCTTTCTATTCTTTTGTAGAAAAAATGAAAAGCGGGTCTAAAGCTTACCAGAAGGTCTAGGAGGGGAAGAGAAATGCCCGTGCCCGAGTTGCTCAGCTGCAGAAGAGTAGCAAGTCGGATACGTCCTCTCCGACCAGGTCTGATTCAAGGACGTTTTTCTCTCAGAACAAGTCGGTAAACCCTCTTCTTCCTCCTCCTCTTCCACCTCCTTCTTTAGTTCTTACTCCTCCAGTTCCTCCCTTTTTGGAGCCGACCTCTAAAAAGAGGAATACTTCGGAATCCAGCATCGTTAATATTGATGATGCTGGTTCGATTGAGTGAAGTTTTGCGAGAAGCACGTTCTTCCTCATAGCTTTATTGCTATGGATGACGCTTCTATAAAAAATCACCTTAAAGTCTTAATTTGAGGGGGGATCCCAACTGCTCGAGTATGCTCTACCCTTCTTAAGTTGTTTGAAAAGGCTCCTTTGAATGCTACACAGTATTTTTTGGAGGCCCTTCAAGCCAAGGTGGCCACTCTTAGAGAGGCTGAGAAGGGGTTGGAAGAGAAAAAAATGAATTTGGAGGCTGAGCTCTTCAAAGCTCGGGATAGAGAGAGGGAGTCTGCCGCTTCCTGTGCTTTGGCTGAGGGGTTGCTGACGAAGTCTCAAGAGAATCATGCTAGAGTTTTTAGGGAGAATCTGGAGCTGAAGAGGCAAATGGAGCAACTTAGGGAGAGTTACATAGATTTGGAGGAATCGGTTGTGGAAGGGTTGGAGGAGGTGTTTAGAGTGTTGAAGGACTAGGTTCGGGTTCTTGCTCCAGACCTTGACTTGTCTCCCCTTCATCCTGATAAGGTTGTGATTGATGGGGAGATGGTCTTTCCTCCTCGGCCTCCTACCGACTCGGAGCTGAAAACTGCTGGGCAACACTTGGTGGAATCTCCTCCCCGAGAAATTGCCACCTCCTCGGAAGTCCCTCCGAGTTCTTTGAGTCTGCCCAAGGTTGTTCCTTCCGAAGAGATTCTCCCGACCCTTCCGACTTCTGCTGCTGATCCGACCTCTTCTTCAGTTGATGACCAAAACCCTCTTATTGGCCCTATTTAGTTTTTTATAAAGGCCCGGTTTGTGGGACCCTTTTTTATGAACACTTTTATATATATTTTGAATGTTGTTGGTTTGTTTATTTCTGACTCTAATCCTTTGGAAGGGATCTTTAACAACTGCTACTATGAATGCTGATCCTTTTTTATAGGATTTTTCAACTATCCTTCGGCTTGTAGGTGTTTTAAAAAAAGATCTTTTAGCTACCGTCGAGCTATTTTGGTGGCTGTTGATGAGGCTTTTCACAAAGCCTTTTAGCATTTTATCCTTTATTCTTAGGATGTTAATAAGCTTATAAAAACTGATATATCTTCTATTTAAACTGTTTGTGAGCCTTTTGACGCCAGCCTTCGTTGAGTATCCTAGATCTTTAGGACTTGACGAGGTGAATTCTTCCATTACTTAGCACGAACGTTCAACTTGTTTTGTTATTGAATCTTTCATAACTTAGGCTATTTTTGCGATGCATTTTGATTTGCTCGGGCGTTTACCGACTTGTAGGTCGCTTACTTTCGAGTTTTATATGATCGTCTTTTATACCCTCTTTACACCAACTTATGCCTCGTCACTTCATCTTGTCGACCACATAGGTTGGGTAGCAAATTTTTGCTTTTTTTCGAGTTTAAGTCAATGCGTGTCGAAGAAATAATAATGAAACTTAAGAAAAAGAAATATTGCCATTAGTGAAACATGACTTTACAAAGATGCTTTGGCTACTAAGGGAATACAATTCATGCCCCTAGCCTCCGTTTTGATGCCTCGTTAAAACCCCTTCAGGAAAACCCTTCTCGGGAAAAAACTGTGAAGCCGGGAAAAATAGTACATCAAGGAACGGGGCACGCTTCTAGGTATAATATCTCTTTAAATTGCAAGCATGCCAGGACCTGGTGAGCTCAGCTCCATTCAGGTCGGATACCTTGTAGTAACCTTTTCCCAAGACTTTAGTTATCTTGAAAGGTCCTTTCCAGTTTTCAGCAAGCTTTCTTTCTCCCGACTTGTTCACTCTGATGTCATTTTGTATCAGGACTAAGTCGTTTGTGGTGAAACTTCTTCGAATGACTTTTTTATTGTATCTACTTGCCATCCTTTGCTTTAACACTGCTTGTCTTATTTGTGCTTGTTCTCAGACTTCTGGAAGTAATTCGAGTTCTTCTTTTTGGGCTTGAACGTTTCCGATTTCATCATAAAATTTCACCCTTGGACTTTGCTCATTATTCTCTACTAGGATCATGGCTCCTATTCCATATGAAAGTCGGAAGGGTGTTTCTCTAGTCGTGGAGTGAGGTGATGTTTTATAAGCCCATAGTACCTGAGGGAGCTCTTCAACCCAAGCTTGATGAACGAAAATTGTGTGTATGGTTTAAAATTTCACAAATGTAATCTAGTTGCAAGTATAGTTCTAAACCAACAAACAATTCCTTCAATCAAAATTTTGGTTGTCACTAAAACAAACCCCAATAAAGATAAACTGAAGTATTCAAACCTTGGGTTGTTCTCCCTAGGAATTGCAATAAAGTGTTCTTGTTATTGGCTATGAAGTATGTTTTGGGGTTTTTGAGATAAGAAACAAGGAATGTAAATGGCAAAGAAAATAAACTAACAACTAACAAAGCTCTTGGCAAGTAATGAGAATTGGAAGTCCTATCCTTATTATCATCATCAATTGTGATGAGAATTGTCCATTGCTCTACTTAGTTAACCTCTAACTATGAAGGAAAGTCAAGTGGATATAATCAACTTGAGTCCACAAGTCCTAGTCAAATCATAATGAAAGACTAGCTTTAGTAGCATTCAAGTCAATTAGCAACTTCTAATTATCAATCAACAAAAGAGTTTGATAACTCAAGAGTCACCAATTACTCAACCAAAGCCAAGAGAAGAAAGATCTAACTCATAACTAAAAGAAGCATTTCATCAAACACATAAAATGCAATAAAGGTAAACAACATGAATTGCAAGAATTAAAGGAACTACAACTAATCAAAGCAAGAGATCAACAATAGAAGACTAAAGCAAACATAAAAGACAAGGAAATCATAAATCGCATTGAAAGGAAAAGGAGATCTACAAAAGAATTCATAAACTACAACTAACAATACAAAGGAACTACAAGAGAAGTAGAATGCTACAACTACAAGAGAACAATTAAAGATGAAAAAGGAAAATTAAGACAAAAGAAGAAGTAGATCTAGATCTAAACTAAGAACCCTAATTTAGAGAGAGGAGAGAGCTTCTCTCTCTAGAAACTAACTAAAGCATGATCAAAACTAAACTATGTGCTAATGTGTTGATCCCTTTTTGAATTATGCCTCTAATAGCCTCAGAATTGAGTTGGATCTGGGCCTGGGAAGCCCAGAAATCGCCCCCAGCAGATTCACTTTAAGTGGGTCACGTGCGAGCACCGACGCATACGCATGGGTCACGCGTAAGCGTCACTTGACAATTTTCTATCCACGCGTACGCGTCATATCACACGTATGCGTCGCCATTCAACTTCACATTCCACACGTGCGCATCTGCTGCGCGTGCTCGCCGATCTTAGCATCCTAAATCCTTGATTTTTCACGTGTTCTCCATTTTGCATGCTTTCCTCTTCAATCCCTTGATCCATTCCTAGCCTTTTCAACCTGAATTCACTAACAAACATATCAAGGCATCTAGTGGAATTAAACGTAAATTAAATTTAGCTAATTAAAGGTCTAAAAAGCATGTTTTTACACTTAAGCATAAATTAGGAGACAATCATGAAACC
Source organism: Arachis ipaensis (assembly GCF_000816755.2). Classification (NCBI taxonomy): domain Eukaryota; kingdom Viridiplantae; phylum Streptophyta; class Magnoliopsida; order Fabales; family Fabaceae; genus Arachis; species Arachis ipaensis. The sequence goes on along the minus strand of NC_029786.2, from coordinate 96,669,453 downwards.
ATGCCATTTCATTGAATAAATGTGAGAAAAAGGTGATAAAATTCCCTAAATTAAGCACAAGATAAACCCTAAAAATGGGGTGTATCAAAGCTCCCTTCGCCTCCTGCAACCTCTTTTTTAACCCTGCTAATATAACTTTATTGGCGGATTCAGCTTGCCTATTGGCTTGAGGATACTCTACTGATGTGAATTGATGCTTGATCTTCATACTGGCCACCAGATTTTTGAATGTTGTGTCAGTGAACTGTGTACCATTATCTGTGGTAATGGAGTGAGGGACTCCAAATCGGGTAATGATATTCTTGTACAGGAACCTCCGACTTCTTTGAGTTGACATGGTAGTCAGCGGCTCCACTTCTATCAACTTGGTGAAGTATTCCACTCCCACAATCAGGTATTTGACCTGCCCAGGAGCTTGGGAAAAGGGTCCGAGTAGGTCCAATCCCCATTTCGCAAAAGGCCAGGGAGAGGTCACGCTAATGAGCTCTTCGGGGGAATGACGTGGAAGTTCTCATGCATCTGACAAGGTTGAAACTTTTCACGAAGTCAGTGGCGTCCTTTTGTAAGGTCGGCCAGAAAAACTCAGCTCGGATCACCTTCCTGGCTAAAGACCTTGCTTCGAGATGATTCCCACAAATGCCGTTGTGCACTTCTTCCAAGACTTCCTCTATCTTGGAAGTCGGAACGCACTTTAACAATGGCATAGATATCCCTCTTTTATAAGGAAAGTTTTGTACCAAAGTGTAGTTTTGTGCTTCCTTAAGTTTCTTGGCTTCCTTTTGATCATGGAGAGTATTTTGTATCAAACTTCTTTTATTTTCTCCAGGTTTGGTACTTGCTAGCTTGGAGAGGGCCTCGGCTCTGCTGTTGAGTTCCCAAGTTATGTGCCTAACCTTGGTTTCTTGAAATTGCCTAAGATGCTCAAGTGTTTTCTCCAAGTACCTTTTCATATTAGGATCCTTTGCCTGGTACTCTCCATTGATCTTAGAAGTTACTACCTGGGAGTCACTAAAGACTACTACCTTGGTCGCACCAACTTCTTTGGCGAGTTTCAACCCTGTGATTAAGGCCTCATATTCAGCATGGTTTTTGGAAGCAGGGAATTCGAACTTCAAGGAGACTTCTATTTGAGTCCCATCGTCATTCACTAAGATGATGCCAGCGCCGCTTCTGACTTTATTAGAGGATCCAACCACATAAAGGATCCAGGTCGTAGAGGCTTCACTTTTGTCACCTGTGTATTCTGCCAAGAAGTCAGTAAGGCAGTGGGTTTTAATCGCTATCCGAGTTTGTATTTCAAGTCGAATTTGGATAGCTCTATAGCCCATTGAACCATACGACCTGCGATGTCTGTTTTTTGAAGGATTTGTTTCATGGGCTAGTTCTTTCGGACTCTTATGGTGTGAGCCTGAAAGTAAGGTCGGAGTCTTCTGGACGCCAGAATTAAGACATATGCAAATTTTTCTATCTTTTGATACCTTAATTCGGGTCCTTGTAAGACTTTGCTGGTGAAATAAACTGGATGTTGTTCGACCTCATCTTCTCAAACTAAGGCTAATGCTACTACTTTCTCAGCGACAGCTAGGTATAGCACGAGGTCCTCTCCTGCTTTAGGCTGGGTAAGGATTGGTGGCTGACTCAAGAACTTCTTGAATTCTTAGAAAACTTCTTCACACTCAAGGGTCCATTCAAATTGGCACCATTTTCTTAGTAGAGAAAAAAGTGGCAAGGATCTTAGGGCCAATCCTCCCAAAAATCTAGATAGAGCTGCAAGTCGACCGTTCAACTGTTGGACTTCTTTTACGCAGGTTGGGCTTCTCATTTATAAGATAGCTCTACACTTGTAAGGGTTAGCCTCAATCCCCCTTTGTGTGAGCATAAAACCCAGGAATTTTCCTGCCTCCACTGCGAAAGTACATTTGGTGGGATGTCTTCTTATGTTGTTGAAGATTTGTGAGAGGTCGGCTAGGAGGCAGGTCTCATCTGTGGTTTTTACTAACATATCGTCCACATAGACTTCCATTAAGCTTTCGAGATGGGGTGCGAACATCTTGTTCATCAGCTTTTGATATGTGGCCCCTGCGTTCTTTAATCTAAACTGCATAACTATGTAGTAGTAGTTTGCTTTGGGTGTGATAAACGATATCTTTTTCTGGTCTGACCTATACATCGGGATTTGATTATATCCCGAGTACGCATCCATGAATGACAGGTACTAGTATCCTAAGGAAGAATCCAATAAAAAATCAATGTTGGGCAGGGGATACGAGTCCTTGGGACATGCTTTGTTAAGATCGGTGTAATCGACACACATCATCTACTTCCCATTTTGCTTTTTCACCAGTACCACGTTCGCTAACCATGTCGAGTACTTAACTTCCCTTATGAATACGGCTTCTAGGAGAGCTTGAACTTGTTCTTCGACCACCTGGGCTCGTTCGGGTCTGAGCTTTCGACGCCTTTGTTGAACAAGTCGGGACCCAGAATAGACAGCTAGCTTGTGCTTCATGAGCTCGGGGTCTATTCCAGGCATATCGGAGGCTTTACAGGCGAAGAGGTCGGAGTTATCTTATAGGAGTTTTATGAGATCGGTCTTCAATCCCGTTTTCACATTAGCTCCGATGTTGGTATTCTTTCTGACTTCTTCCCCGATTTGGACCTCTTATGTCTTCCCTTTGGGTTGTGATCGTAGCTCTTCTCTTCTTCGGGCTCCTCCGAGTTAAATGGCATTGACCTCTTTACCTTTGCCTCATAGGTTCAAGTTTTCGTGATAGCATTTTTTTGCTAACTTTTGATCTCCTTTGATGGTAGCGATCCCTTCCTGTGTTGGGAATTTCATGCAAAGGTGGGGAGTAGAGACGACTGCTCCCAACCAGTTTAGGGTTGTCCTACCAATCAGGGCGTTATAGGCTGAAGTTACATCGACGACGATGAAATCGATATTTAAGGATTTGGACTTCGGTCCTTTTCCAAAAGTTGTATATAGGGAGATGAAGCCCAATGGTTTGATGGGAGCATTTCCTAATTCGAAGAGAGTATCTGGATAGGCTTTTAAATCCTTCTCGTCCAACTCCAGCTTATCAAATGCTGTCTTAAACAGTATATCGGCTGAGCTGCCTTGGTCTACCAGGTTCTGTGCAAGTGAGCGTTGGAGAGAATCATGGTAATTACTACCGGGTCTTCGTGTCTGGGTACAATGCCCTATCCATCCTCTCTGGTGAAGGAGATTGTCGGGAGGTCGGGTCTATCATTCCCGACTTGGTAGACATCTTTTAAATGTCTCTTCCGAGATGACTTGGTCAGCCCCCCTCCAGCGAATCCTCCCGTTATCATGTGAACGTGTCGTTCTGGAGTCTGCGGGGGTGGACCTCTCCGGTCAAGGTCTTCGTCGTCTCTTTTCCTTTTTTTGTGATTGTCCGACCTTTCCATGAGATATCTGTCCAACCGACCTTCCCTAGCCAAATTTTCTATCACATTTTTTAGGTCGTAACAATCATTTGTTGAATGTCTGTACAGGTTGTGGTACTCACAATACTCGTTACGGCTTCCACCCTTTTTGTTTTTTATCAGACGCGGGGGAGGGAGCCTCTCGGTGTGACAAATTTTCCTGTAAACGTCAACGAGAGAAACTCGTAACGGAGTATAATTGTGGTACCTTCTGGGCTTCTCGGGTCCGACTTCTTCTTTTTTCTTGGGCTCCTTCTGTTTTTCCTTTGGCTGGTGAGGGTGCCCTAGTCGCCAACTCGGCTATCATAACTTGACATTTTCTTCCATGTTGATATACTTTTCAGCTCGCTCTTGTACATCGTTCAAAGAAGTCAAGTGCCTTTTCAAGATGGACTGGGAAAATGGTCCTTCTCGGAGACCATTGACCAGTCCCATTATTACCGCCTCAGTAGGCAGGTTTTGAATTTCCAAGCATGTTTTGTTGAACCTCTCCATGTAGTCTCTCAGGGGCTCCCCGACCTCTTGTTTGACCCCGAGTAGGCTGGGTGCATGCTTAACCTTATCTTTCTGAATTGAAAACCGTGTGAGGAACTTGCGCGTAAGGTCGTCGAAGCTGGTAACCGACCTGGGGGGTAGGCTATCAAACCACTTCATGGCCGCTTTTGTCAAGGTCGTCAGGAAGGCCTTGCAGTGAGTAGCATCTGATGCATCAGCCAAGTACATCCGACTTTTGAAGTAGCTGAGGTGATGCTTTGGGTTGGTTGTCCCATCATATAGATTCATGTCAGGGCTCTTAAAGTTTCTGGGAACTTTAGCCCGCATGATATCCTTAGTGAAAGGATCCTCTCCCCCAAGTGGGATATCTTCCCGAGTTGTGCGGGAATCCTTGCTCCGAAAGTTAGATTCTAACTTTGAGAGCTTCTCCTCCAGCTCTTTCCGCCGTCTGATCTCCTTCCTTAGGCTCCTTTCTGCCTCGCGCTATCGCTCTAATTCCTGCTCTAGTTGCTCAAGTCGACCCTGATGTCCATGCAGCAATCCCATGAGGTCGGTGCTATGAGGTTATTCTTCCCTTTCAGGGAAACGAACCTCGGAGGGGATTCTTCTTTGATGTTGGTCGCCAGAAGGACCTTCACCATGTGGTTCCTGCATAATTAGAGGAGGTATTGCTAGTGCTTGATCGTTGTTGATCATGTCTTAGTATTCTTGATCTGACTCAGATGTTGTACATTCGTCTTCATACTGATCGTCTGCTATGTAGTGCTAGATCTCAGGTCTCTGGTAACGGCGCCAATGTTCCGAGGATTACCTAAAACCGGATGATGATTGAGCTTATTTGTAAGGCCCAAGCATTCAAGGAAGGTGGTCTTTGACTTGTCCTACGTCAGGGAGCCGCCGTCCGAGTTGTGTGTTTGAAAGGATGGGGGGTGGTACCTGCAAGACACTCCAATGCCTAAGTCAGCAAGGGGTTAAGTAGGTTTAAGTATATTGGGACATAAATATACCTGAGTGTGTCAGAGTATTTATAGGAGATGAGCTAATAACCACCGTTGAAGTAGTTCCACTTCTTATGGTGGATAACCGCCTCTTTATCTTAGGGTTGTTGAGATTTCTCTTCTAAAAATAGGTGAAAGATTCGGGGAAGTAGTTACTTTCGTGAGTAAGCATGAGCTCCCCGTTTTCGTCGAATCCGACCTCGTTAAAGAAGTCATGTGTGCGATAAGATCCATTCTCTTTGTTGGACCTTTTCGCTTTACTGGGCCTGACTTATGTTCTTGAGTCAGAATATGAACAATAACATTATTAGTAAATTAACAACTGAAAAAGTGAAACTATAACAAAAAAATGATTATCTTGCATATTAAATAATTGAATACATGTATTAGAATATCATACATTAAATATAATATTAACCAACAAAACAAAAGACATGATAATAAATATATTTACATGCATAAATTCAGATATGCATGACATGAGTTACAAAATGGTGGAATTTATAATTTCATGAAAATGTGAGCCATCAGCCACATTCTTAGAAGGGAATTAAGGGATCTTAGTATTTTAAAGGATTCATAATATAAAACCAAACTAATGTTTTTATAATGGAAATTATATTAAAATTAAATTCTAATAAAATATTACATACTAGTTGATAAATATCCTTAACACAGTTGTTAACAAAAACTCACATGACATATAATGTGACATTGTGACCTCCCTATTATTACAAGTGAAGATTTGTAAAACAGTAATTGTTAGGTAGGAAGTTCTGTAATAATTATTTTCCTTATATTTTCCCTAATTTCTGGTATGTTCTATCACTGTGGTAACTACCTCTACGGCTTCCTAAATCTCAACCTAGCCGACAAATCTATGCAGCTCCATAATTGTAAAATAGACATTTTATTGAAACCTAAACAAACATGGGGCCGCAATTTATTAATGGTTTAGATAAGAATTTAATAAGTTGCTTTACATATATACATGGCTAGGCTTTTTTCTCTTAAATAAGGTTTAAAGATTATATTTTTTTTTCTCAATATAACTATCACTTTATATTTTAGCTTCATTGAACAATTAAAAAATGACCGTTATTTTAAAAAGAAAAAATATTATAATTGAGAAAAAAAATTCTCTCTCAATAAATCCAGTACACTTATTTTCGATTGGACTAAATTTTAATTTAATTTCTAATATTTCAATCATTTTATTTTAATTTCAAAAAGTTTAAACAAATTTAATGTTATCCCACACTTTTAAATTTGGTATAAATAATTAATAGAGTGGGTGACGTGAACTTTAACAACATTTTCAATTAAGTCATATCTTATTATTTTCATGTATTAGAGAAACATAATCAAAACTATCTTGTAACACCTTCTCTTTTTATTCTCCTTTTCGTATAAAATCTCAAACCATATCAATTAATCATCAACACTTCAAATATCTAAAAAAGAAATATTTATATTAGTGATTATTGAAAAATCAATTTTATTTACGTACTAAAATTGAATGTTATTACATTTTCAATATATTAATTGTTTGTGCCATATTTAATATTGACATAATATTAAACCCGTTTAAAATTTTTTGGAACTAAAATAAGACATTTGAAACATTAAATACTAAATTAAATTTAACCCAAACATTATCGCTCAAAATAATAGTTTACCTAAAAAAAAAATTTTTTTTCTCTTTTATCTCAATCAATTAAGCACGAACTCACTCATCAGTGAGCAACACCAAGTCACCAAGGTTTTGTTATGATTTTGTACTACAGGGCTCAAAGCCCAAAATATATATAAGATACTAGACACTAACCCAAAACAAATGGGACAAGTGACATGAGCAAAATAAACATTACTAGACAAAAACAAAAAAGAAACAAATCCAGATACACAATGTAACTTGTGACAAAACCTACAGAGTGGAATAATGTCCAAAAAAAGATAAACAACAACAATAACAACAGAGTGTCATGTGTGTGATTATTGATATATTTAGTAATTTATTCTCTGTATATATCAATGAAATAGTTGTAAGTCTAGTTAATTATTTGCGTTTCTTCATTATTGTAATAATGTGAGGGATGTATTGTTCCTAGGGACCCATAGTAAACTTTTGTTTTATTGTTTAGTGCGCTATTGTTTAAGTTAACACCTTTTTTTTTTATTTCATACATACAGTTTAATTTGTATTATTGACATTTTAATTTATCGTTTTAATGTAATTACTATTTATTTTATGATTTGTATAATAGTGAATTTTTTTAAAAAAAAATCGAACTCAAGGTTATGAGCATATAATATATTTAAGCGGGTATGAAAAAAATTGGATGCAAATAATTTCCAAGTACTATCTTTCAGTAATCACAGATAAATTGGATGCAAATAATTTCATCACATGGCGTCATTCAGCCACCATTACAGTTGAATCTCAAAATCTTGGAGATCATTTTCACAAGGATAAAGTTCTTAGACAATTCACTGATTCTACTGATGCCACTAAACCAGGAAAGATTGAATCTGAAGATTATAAAGAATGAAAGTTGCAAGATCTTTCATTATAGACATGGCTTCTTGCTTATTAATAAATCCGAGAGTCTTGTTGCATTTCAAATGTTACAAGAAACTACTAGAAAATCAAACTGGATGTATAACAAAATCTATACAAACTGATCATGGTTCTGAGTTTTTATCAAATACTTTTAGATCTTTTCTCTTGGATTGTTGCATTTCACATAGACTAGCTTGTCCTTACACACACCAACAGCAGAGTAGTGTTGAAAGAAAACATAAGCATATCACAGAAATTAGATTATCTCTTTTGGCCACAACTGGTTTACCTTTAAAATTTTGGGAATATGCCTTTATTACTGTTGTACATCTTATTAACAGATTACCAACTCCTCTCTTGAACAATTCTTCATCATTTGAGGCTTTGCATAATAAAGAACTAGATTATACAACTCTCAAAGTATTTGATTGTGCTTTTTATCCGTACCTCTGATCATATAACAAATTATGTCTATTTTTGGGGTATGATAGTCAACATAGAGGGTATAAGTGTTTATCTTCAAATGATCAATTATATATGTAGGCATGTTCTCTTTGATGAAAGGAAGTTTCCATATTCTATCATGTTCCCTACTAACCAGAATACTTCTCAAACAAATGCTACTAATAATGATTCTGTGCAGGTCATAAATATTTCTTTTAACACTAATTCTATTGATCACCTCCATATTAAACAACCTCAACTCCCATCTTCTGACCCTCATATATTATCCTCATCCACACACATGACACAAGCCTCATCTTTAAAATCAACACCTATAGTACATACTACATCAGAAACAATACCTATCAATTCTTTAAAACAGCATCATAGAAATTCAACTACCAGTGTCACCACCTTCCCAAATTATACCAACGCAACCTCCCCCACTTCCAACCCTACCCCCTCTTCCAACTAATACACATAAAATCATTACCAGATCTAAATCAATTAAACCTGCAAACTCTGCACTAACTGTGGTTACTGATGTTAATGATGATCCTGAATTACTATATCATATACCTAAGAATGCTACTGAAGCTCTCAAGCATCCTCACTGGACTCATGCTAGAGCAAGAATACAAGGCTCTTTAGAAAAACTGAAATTTCTATTACTCTTCTTCTAGCATATGTAGATGATATTTTACTCACAGGAGATAATCCACATGAATTGCAGACTCTAATTCAACAGCTCAATACATTTTTTTCTCTTAAAGATTTAGAAAAATTTAACTATTTTCTTGGATTGGAGGCTACATACCATGGTGACAATCAGATTTTTCTTCATCAAAGAAAGTGCATCAAGGATTTGTTAGAAAAGCAAAGGTGTCAACATCGAATACTGTACTAACTCCGATGGTTACATCTACAAAATTACATATTAATGATTCAGAACAGTTTGATGACCCAAAATTGTATAAGTCTATTACGAGAGCTCTTCAATATCTTACTCTGACCAGATCAGATATCACCTATTCAGTACACAAAGTTTGTCAATTTATGCATTCTCCAACTGTCAACTAATGAAAAACAATCAAGAGAATTCTAAGATACATTAAAGGTACAATAGATCAGTAGTTGTTATTTTCTAAAAACACTGACTTGAGGTTACTTTCCTTTTCAAATGCAAATTGGAGAGCTGATGTTGATGCTAGAAAGTCTATCACAGGGTACTGTGTCTATCTTGGATCAAATCTTATAGCTTGGAAGAATAATTATGTAAAGAGAGAAGGTGAAGAAAATAAAGAAAAAAATCAACAATCAGTAAAAATTATGAAATGTGTACAACAAGCAAATAGGAGAGAGTTTGATTAGTTAGTATTTTGTTTAAATAATAGAAAGTAGTTAGTTTTATAGCTATATATATAAAAAATTTATGGTGTAGTCAATAAATATAATTCATTTCTATTAATTCTAATCATAAAACATTACTCAAAATCACTTCTTACTTTTCTGCACTCATATCTCAGCAAGCTTAACATTTTGCTGTAAAATTTGTCTTAAACTTTTTGTTGTATCAATTTAATCAACTCATATTGAATAAACTTCACAAACGTATTTCCATGAATAGTTTCTTTATCATTAAATTTAACAGTAATAATATCTTCCATTATATTTACATACAAAATTTGAAATAAATTCGACGGTAATTTATGTTTTTCCTGTAGTGATATCGTCCAAGTAATAGCTGATCAAACTACTATAGATAGAATTAGATAATAGATATTATTAAAACTATGTAGAATAAATAAAAAATTTGTATTGTAATATTAGGAAAGTGAATATGTGAATTGTGAAATGCCTTAAGACATTTCTTCTTCTTGAATCATTTTCTTTTCTATCAGATGGTTTTTTTATTTTTAATTTCCTAATTCTAGTAAATCCATTTTCTACACCTACCGTTACGCAATATTGATTACCTATAGTTTCACCAAACATGAAAAACCGGACAAATCAATTCTTCATATAATGAAGCAATGTCACATGTAACGTGAGGGCTAATACTATTGAAGAGGCATTTTACATTTTAGCATAGAATATTCTTATTTCTTTTGAATCCCGCTAGGGAATAAGGAGCCAATGGAATAAGTATACAATGTGCACAATAGGCTGAATCTTTTTAATACAAGAAGTAACCATCTGCTATCGTACAAATTTGAACATTCATAGTAAAATACTACTAATTTATCAAACACAATACATTTATACTATCTAAAATAACCATCCGAATATCAAGAATAATAAACATCTGATATTAATTTAATTTTAATTTGAAATTAACCCTATTGTATGCATTATGCGGCACATATATTGACTCCATATACTTCCTCATTTCTTTTTTAATAAAACATATAATATTACTATCACTTATTAGATTCTTTCACTTGGATACGTAAGTTTTACATTTAAAACGAGATTATAGAAAAGGAGTGGGACAAAACAAAAGGGCTACATTATTTTTTTTCTTTCCGCATTTTTGTGTTGATCTTTAATTCATGTTATTGATTGCTTGCAACACTGCTTGTTTTACCACTTGCGCATCGATGCTCTCCTGATCTTGACCCTGCAAAAAGTATCAAACAAATTTTAATTTGTAGGTGTTAGTAAAAAAAAAAAGGAAAAAAAAAAAGAAAAAAGAAAGAAGGAAGAAGGAGAAAGAAAC
>NC_029786.2:96657562-96658698 GCF_000816755.2 Arachis ipaensis | reverse complement strand
CTTAATTTTGAAGCTAAAAACTTCAGATAGATATGTATATGATCAAATTGAAAATGGCAATATATGTTTTATATATTTATAATGTTGTCTTGAATATTTTTATCTATAGATAGGAAATTATATAAGACAAACTTCATATTTTAAAAGAAGAGAAAAATATGTAATGTATGAAATATGAGTAGATACAAAAGAGATGTTTTGTTCTGAAAACAAAACAGTACAACCTCCTCGTGATGTTTTGTTCTGAACGTTACTATTTAGATGGGGATAGATATATAATAAACTCCAACATGTAAGATTTTAGAACACAAAATTTTTGCCTAATAATTTATATGATTAAAAAAGGGTACGAGCCGTGTTCTTTACCCGCAAAACAATTTTTGAAAAATAATTACAAATTAACATATAATAATATGCTTGAATTGTTTATTTAAAATTCTATAATTTATGGCTCGAGCGAAAAGCTACTTTTTTTTTTTTTGCCTAAACCACACAATTTAGACCTTTTCCATTGTAATAATTCAAAACGTGCAGTGCTAGAAGTGTTATGTTATAGTACTATCACATATATACGGTGGTTGTTTGGCGTCATTATTTTGATAAAAAAAATATATTTTTCAATAAAAAAAGATTTTTTTTTATTTTTTAGCGTGTTTGACAAATTTCGAGTAGTAAAAGTAAAAATACTAGAAAAATCAGAAAACATCTTTTTTGAGAAGCTGTAATTTACATATTTTTTTAAAAGATCTTTTTTCTTTAAAAAAAAAGATGTTTTTTCATGTAATAAATAAACAAAAAAGTACTTTTATATTGTTATATCCAAACATAATTGATAGATAAAAAGATCTTTTTGCATGAGATACCTAAAATTACTTTTACTTTTCCACAAAATCTTTAAAAAAAAGATAACTCAAAAAAAGATCTTTTCTTATAAGTTCACCCAAACAATAAAAAATTGGTTGAGAAATCAAGAGGATAGTAACGATCAACCGAAATAGAGCAATCCTACAAGAACATCACTATTTCAGTTTCATGTATGTATTATAATTTTTTGACTGAAATTATGAATCTAATTTGAAAAGAGAAAAATAAATACATATATGAATAGATAAATAGAAAAATTATTAGATATATAA
>NC_029786.2:96655411-96657404 GCF_000816755.2 Arachis ipaensis | reverse complement strand
TTTATAATTTATAACGTGTCTTATTTTATCTATTTAAATTTTTGAAAAAATTGATTTGTTGACAAGAATAATTATATATGTTAAGAGAAATAACAAATAGTAGATATAGTAGGTTATATTATCTTACTTCTCCTCCCACAGCTTCAAGCTGGAAATTGTCTTCACAAGAAACCCTAGCGTCAAGAACATCAAGACCCAGTTCTTCAAAGGCCTCAAGTATTGCCACAAGCATACCGGGGCAATTCCTTTCTGAAAACACATTAATAAGAAAACCCCTTTCTAGGGTTTCTACCGTCACCTGAAATAAAAAAATTTAATAATAATTTGTTAATATTATCTAATAATATAACCAAGCATGACTTCATGAGTAAAAATAAACGCACACACATATATAGAAGCTAAAAGATAATAAATTTAATTGATGATTAGAATAAAAAAAAAATGTATACAATAAAAAAATACAGAAATATTCTAGCTAGCGCGCAGCATATAAACTCTAATTATTTTTTAACTATTTTTATATAAGAAAAAGAAAAGTATAGAAATAATAAGCACCATTGGTAATTCATCTTGGGAGGTTGATGATGAAGATCCAACGGTTCCTAGCTCTGAGTTAATTCCCTCCACTTTTTGCTTCAACTCTTCTATGTATTTGGTGGCATCAACAATAATAGAGGCTTTGTTCATCTGCCAAAATACAAAAAGAATAGAATAATTATTATTATATTGATGAAAATATTGATTATTGCATTGAAGGAACAACCAAAAAAATATGCTTCTACACTATATGCTATTAACTACAACAATTATTATCAGGGTTGGTTGGGTGTAGAGTAAATTACAGCACTGGAATTTGTGGCGGTTCGAAGCTGTTGCAACATGCGTTGCATAGCTGCTTTTTTTCTCCCCCTTGAAGACATATATGCTTCTCTTTCTTTCTTTCTTTCTTTCTTTCTTTCTTTCTTTCTTTCTTGAATCCCTTTGTTTTCTTTCACTTCTTCATCCAAAGGCATTTAATGGTTTTTTTTATATATACAATGGGAGGCCGTACAAATAATTGTATGTGATGATCTCTTGTTTTTTTCCTTGACGACTACCAACTTATCCCCGACAACATATCATGCTTTTCAAAGTCCAATTACAAATTTGCCCTTAAGAATGGTGGAAACTCAGGTGCAGTGGATTTCACCTGAAGTTGATAACTAAGAGTCGTTAGATGATTTGACTGATTTGACTAAATTTTTATCTAATGGCTCTCAATTATCAACTTCACGTGAAGTCGACTGCACCTGAATTTTCACCCTTAAGAATATATATATGCTATTATTATTTCTTGAGGAAAATATATTCTAATTTGTTGTTTAATTTAGAGTGATGATCACTTGGACTATACCATGTTTCCTAGCTCGGACAAGAATATGTATGTATAAATATTGTAAAACCATACTCTATTTCTTTTTGAAAAAAAATACTACATTATTAATTTTCTTTTTCTCATGATTTGTAAGATGTGACACTAATTAGCTTGCCCTTTGAATTTAATTACTTTTATGTCATTATAATTTCAATCAATTTTTAATGAGGTCTATATTATTGCAAATGTTGTTTTAATCAAGTCCTAATTTCACCAAACAATATAAAATTTCACTACTATAGATAAAATATTTCATAAGTTTTTATTTCTTGTCATTATAATATTTTTTTCTTCTAATTTTACTCCTTTTCTTAATATGGAAATGTGAGATTTTGTATATGCATTGATTCATTTTACGTGATATAACTTATAAGGATAGTTAGATAACAAATATGCATAAAATTCCATCTATTTTTAATTTTTTGTTACTGTAGAGACTTTAATGAAAATTCTTTTGTACTATAAAAGCTTGATTATTGAAAATTTTAAATTGGAAAGAATCAATAAAAAGTTAAATAAAATGATTAAAAAATATAGAATAACTAAATCTAAGTATAATATAAAAAAAATATTATATAC
>NC_029786.2:96653028-96655387 GCF_000816755.2 Arachis ipaensis | reverse complement strand
TTCTATTAAATTAAACTTTTTAAAAAAATAATTTCATAACATAGTACCATCCTTTTTGTGAATGACTTATCTAGGGACTGAATTCTTTTATTCTCTCATTTCAACTAAGGATATCTCTTGAGGAGATCAAATTATTTTAATCATATATGGTATGAAATTGACAAGGAACCATGATTTTTTGTGTGTGTGATCATTGTTAAATATTTCACTCTCAAGAAGAGAAGAAAAGATTATATTGTAAAGAAAATTGAATGAACAAAGTTTGAATGATCAAAAGTAGAGAAAAGATGAAGATAAAATACGGAAATTCTGAATTATCATGTTTGTGTTATCAAATATATTTTGGCCATAATATTTATCAATATTTATTAGGCATGTGTATTTATTGTATTCAATTATGTTTTAATAAAAAATAAAAAAAATTTAGATACGTTTGGACACATTTAAATATCATTACATGTCAGCGTGTTCAACTTTATTTTTAATATGTATTTTTAAAATAAATTTAGAAATAGTATATATTATTACCCAGCGACAAAAATGCGTGCATACATCACTACTCCTTTTCGGGATTTTTGCAGCACACAATTTTTTATTGGAGAGAACAAAAATTTATTGATATAGCACATAAAAATTTTCGAAGCATAACAAATAAAATTTTGCACATAATACAAATTTATCAATATAGCATACAAATTTTTTCTCATAGCACACAAATCTTTGCACATAACACAAATTTTACTGCGAATGTATTTTGTTAACTGTGTGAGTCAATGTTATATGCTATATAACAAAATTTTTGTGTTGTTTACAAAAATTTATGTGTTGTGCATATTTCATTTGTTAGGTGTCAATGTTTTAGGCATGTAGTCTTTAAAAATTTTTTGTGCTGTATACTAAAATTTGTGTGCTATGCATCAAAATTTATGTGTTGTGTATCAAAATTTTTATGCTCTAGTTCCGGTATGTTTATAAGAGAAGAAGAAGATAAAGACGATGAGGACAATGATAACGATAATATATAAGAGAGGATGAGGAGGGAAAAAAGAAAAGAAAAAAATTAAATAACAACAACAAAAAGAAGGTGGTAACAGTGACAATAACGACGGCGGTGACGACAGTAACGATAATAACAACGTTGAAAAAGAAAGAAGGAAAAAAGAACGTAAGAAGAAGAATAAGAAAGAATGATCGTTAAAGTTAGGAGAGAGAAGTAGTGCACGAATAGATTTTTATTTTTAAACAATTTGGTTAGTTACTTAAAAAATTTGGACATTTAATACGCGTATATATATATAATAGTGCGCGAATAGATTTTTATTTTTAAATAATTTGGTTAGTTACTTAAAAGATTTGGACACTTAACACGCGTGTGTGTCTATATATATATATATATGTGTTTTTTAAGATTTTAAAATTAATGTATTGACGTATCTATATTATATCTATTTTCGTCATAAACGAAAATAGAATGAAAACAGAACTTAGTGAATTAAGACTATAGTTATTGAATGAATAAATGGTAATATGGTATATTGAGTATCTCATTAGTACAGATTAGACATACAGAAAAAGAGAGATATATATACATATACTGATGTACAAAAAAAAAAAAAATAAAGATTGGTGATAACAAATAATATATTTTCTTATTCTTGAGCGTTTTCTTACATTGATTGATTCCTATACTAATAATACAAGAATATAATTGTGAATACTTTATAATGATAGATTTGATATACTTAGAAAATCTTTAGTGTGAAGTAAAAATAGGGAACATATTTTTATGTATTCTAAAAACAATTTCTTGGTTTTTATGTCATATCAAGCATTTACTCAGAAACATGAAATACTTCCTTAGGATTTTCTATGTTTTTGTATTTATTACAAAGAACTCATAGGTGATAGCAAATTTTATTCCATTTATTCAATGTTGCATGTTTTTATTTCATATAACTGGTAATTGATATGCACCATTGCTTGCCACTAGTTGTCTCTGAAGAATGATTTTTTATAGTAAAAATTTAACTCAAATTAAACATTGTACAAATAAAGTCATCCATACACACACACACACAGATATATATATGGGTTAGAATCAAATCATATTAGTGATAATTTAAGTAGCTATTATACCATTGAAAACCTTTTTGTTCATACAATTTTTTTTTTTAAAATAAATCCACTATTGAATTAGAAGCGTATATGCTATAGTTCATTTCTAAGAAAAAAATTATGTCAATCCGAAATCATTTGTCGCATTTTTATATATTAAAAAATTAACGTAATATATATTTGTTCTAAATATACACGAACAAATATTTCTTTAAATATATATTTATTGATATCCAATTTTAAT
>NC_029786.2:96650132-96652576 GCF_000816755.2 Arachis ipaensis | reverse complement strand
ATTAAAAATAATAATATTTACTGACAATATAATATCGTTTTTATTTAAATTAATACCGATATTTTTTAATCTTAACTATTTATATAACTGATGAACCCACTTAAATTTTTTTTTAATGAGCTGGCAAGTGGATAATAATGTGAAAGGACATTTATGAGAAACACACAAAAAATTGAGAATATAAATCGATGAAAATAGATTCTTCATGTGTAGTTGTAAAAAGAAGATTAGAGAAAGAGAATAAGATAATCAATTTAGTTGGTTTAATAGTTATTAGTTTATTTAAGTAAATGATAAAAATTTAAATTTTATTTTATATATATAGTAATTTATTGATTAATAATAAATATTTAAATAAAAATATAATTTGTAATAAATTAATTTTTGTGATGTCGAAACAAAAAATACCATAAAAAAAAAAAAACGAGAAAGAGAATAAGATGGAATGGAGCCCGTGAGAGTTTGGAGGGATTGACAGCTAAACAACCTTTGACGCATCCGTCGCAGTTTTCGATGCTTATGAATAATGGAATAATTGAATCACTTCAATTCATGGCTTCATTCGATCCAATATAGGTAGCTACTGCCACCAAATCACCATGCATATCCCTAACCCTAATCATCATCCATTCCCCTCTCTATCACGTGCAGATTCCCTCACCGCGTTAACACTCATCATTCCCTCCACAACATTTTTAAATCATTTGTGGGACCTATTTTCTTTATAATTATTATATATGGTCTCAAAAGAAATTCATATTTAATTTTTAGAAAGAAATTTCAGTTGAAAAAGTTTGACTGTGTCTCAAATATATATCAATCTTCTTTGAAAATAACTATATACTTGGACTTAGAATTTAGAAAATAGGCAATGCCTTTGCACATCTAAAAAAAATGTTTATATAAAACTCTCCTTATTATAGCTTCCCTCGGTAAGTAAATAAGATCAACAATTTATATGTATTTATTATACGCTTCTTTACTAGATTCGTTCATTATCAATAATGACTTAATTTTTATTTTGATTCTTAAAATTCACACAATTATTCATTTTGATCTCATTTTATGTTATTGTTTTAAATTTTGAATAAAGTTGTATCTTTATTATTTATCTAGTTTCTAAAAAATTTGATATTATTTGGTTTTATATTGTCAATGTTTATAATGGGATCAGAAAAAAACTTTATCCACAACTCGACTGTTTGTAATTTTTTTTTATTATTATTGAATTTTGGTCACGTATTTTATTCACGACTCAAGCATTGCTAATAGTAATGATTAATTTTACCAATAATATTGGGAAGTTAGTAAAATATGCTGAATTTTATCATCAATGGAGTTTTGACCCATATTTTTTAGATAATTCACCTGAATAAATTGTTTCACTTTTAAAATGATGTAAATGCATTGTTTTCAAAACGAAAACGTAAATGCATTGTTTTACATATCTATGGAAACCGCTATTGGCAATAGTAGTTTACACAAACACATAATCCGCTGATACCAACCACGAATTATGTTGAGTTGTGGCAGCATGGAAACCGCTATTATCTGCTGCAGTTTCTGCATGATTATGGTTGGTCATAAACCGCTACTACCAATAGTGATTTATGTGCATTGGGACACGTGTGTAAACCATTAGAAGCAGCAGCGGTTTACGTTAAGTATGAAAACAAATAATAAAACTAATCTTTATCTAAAAAAATAATTACAAAACAAATAATTAATGGTATATACTATTTAAATGATATCATAAATAAAAAAATTTAATTTATCATTTTACAATATAATTTAAAAAATATAAATATGCATGTAATAAATTTTTTATTTGTATTTATTATTAAAAGTGAGACCAAATTACAAATAAAAAAAATACAATACTCAAATTATTAAATTATATAAATTAAGACTAATTTTTTTAATTCTCATTTCTTTTAAAATTTATAATTAATAAAATAATTTATTTTTAGCCAAAAGTTCACTAAATCATACAAAGGAGATTCGGAGAGTTTAGAACATGGGTTGTGTTCTTTGCTGCTGATTTGCATTTGAGGTTCTAGCTAAATGAATTTTTTTTATTTGTGCAACTTTGTTGTCTTATGCCAAAAAATAAAAACTATTTGTATTTTATAATTAATTTATTGGATAAATAATAGTGATAGCATCATAATTTTGATGAATAAAATATAAAATATAAAATATAAATATGCATGTAATAATTTTTTATTTGTATTTATTATTAAAATGAGACTAAATAGCAAATCAAAGAGTGAATACTCACAGAATACTAAAATATATAAACTAAGACTAATTTTTTTTTATCTTCATCTCTTTTAAAACTCATGACTGATAAAATAATCTTTTTTTAGTAAAAAATTCACTAAAGCATACATTTTTTTCTATAAAATAATTTTTTTATCTTCATTCCTTTTTTTTTTTTTTTT
>NC_029786.2:96643592-96649962 GCF_000816755.2 Arachis ipaensis | reverse complement strand
AATTTAGTCTCATTTTAATAATAAATACAAATAAAAAATTATTACATGCATATTTATATTTTTTATTTTATTCATCAAAATTATGATGCTATCACTATTATTTATCCAATTAATCAACTATAAAATACAAATAGTTTTTATTTTTTGGCATAAGACAACAAAGTTACATAAATAAAAAAAAATCATTTAACTAGAACCTCAAATGCAAATCAGCAGCAAAGAACACAACGCATGTTCCAAACTCTCCGAATCTCTTTTGTATGATTTAGTGAACTTTTGGCTAAAAATAAATTATTTTATTATTTATAAATTTTAAAAGAGATGAGAATAAAAAAATTAGTCTTGATTTATATAATTTAATATTTTGAGTATTGTATTTTTTTATTTGTAATTTGCACTCACTTTTAATAATAAATACAAATAAAAAATTTATTACATGCATATTTATATTTTTTAAATAGTATATACTATTAATTATTTGTTTTGTAATTATTTTTTAAGATAAAGATTAGTTTTATTATTTGTTTTCATACTCAATGTAAACTACTGCTACTTCTAGCGTTTTACACATGTGTCCCAATGCACATAAACCGCTACTGATAGTAGCGGTTTATGACCAACCATAATCACTGCTGCACAGCGGTTTTTATGCTGCCACAACTCAATGTAATTCGCAGCTGGCAGCAACGGATTTTGTGTTTGTAAATCGTTACTGCCAATAGCGGTTTCTATATATATGTGAAACAATGTATTTATGTCTTCATTTTGGAAACAATGCATTTGCATAATTTTAAAGGTGAAACAATTTATTTAAGTGAATTACCCTGTTTTTTTGCTTGGCCGATGGTTTAAATAATTACTGCAACACCTTAATCGTCAGTAAATTCGTCAGTTAAAATGACAAACATGTATCTGTAACAAAAAGAGTAGTTATATATTTCTCACAAGTGAAATCACAATCTTGTGCATTGCAAATCAATTACAATTTCATACCTCAACTAATAGAACTTATTTTTCATCTCAATTATTTTCTCTCTCTTTAAGTTATTTCTCTGTTCCTTGGCTTTTTGTACCTCCACATTTAAGGATTTCTCTTTTTATTGCATGCGTATTTAAAATTGCAAAAGCGACAATGCCATCAATAGAAAACCCTAATTTTGTAGTGCATGGCTCTTACGCACTTGGATAGTAGCTAGCTTATAATATAAAATAGCATATTCTTAATATCTTAGTAGGATTACTTTTGATTTAGGATTACAGATACTCCTTGTGAAATGTTACATAGCAAAAACTAAATCTTCTAACACATTATTATTGGATTACTAATTAAAGTGCCATGAACCCTAGGAAACGAAAATGAATTGGCATCACTCTATATGTTGTGTTATAATATATATCCTACAATGGATGAATCCAAATATTGCCTCACCATTGCGCAGAAAGATAATTAATTATCTAGTACCTTACCTACCTGTTCACATGTGTGCCCGTAATTAATCATCGCTACAAAACAATTAAACCATAGCATAAAAAAAAAATAAATAATTACCTTGTCTCCTACCATGACAACTTTCATTTTTTAAAATTTTCCTTTCATGAACATAGGATTGTTCTAGACGTCCTAGAACCAAATAAACAAAACATTGGACTTAGGATATGACAAAAAAAATGCTCAAATTTGGAGATCACTTTTTACCACTAGGGTTAGAAGTGAAATACCTCAGTTTGAGCAGAGTAACAACGAGATAGATTACATTTCTCGCTCCACGAGATTGTTTATATTATGAAATCACTCTCTTTCAAAATTTAAGATGATAAAAAAAACACGTAAATAATTATATCTCTAACCGTCATTTTATTTTAGTATATATATTAAATATTCTTCTTTTCAATGAGTTTTAATAGTACTATTTAGAACCCCAAAACTTAAGGTATATATATTTTTTTGGTGTTTTGTTTTCCCTTATAGGTGGTATATTTAGCTAAAGGTTCAGATTTTAAAAAATATATTGAGAATAATATTTTATTTATTGGAATATTTTCAGATTATATAAAATTTCAGATTATTCAGCAAAGAAAAAATGATACATTATCATATTGCAGCACTATTTGTGTTGTTTTAGCAACAAAAGAAATTTAAATTTTTTCTGTTTTTTATATGTTAAGATTCTATATAATTAAATACGGGATTTACTTTTCAGTTTTAGTTCAATACAGAGGATATTCTTCTTTATATATATCTAATATTTTTTTTGTTATCTGTAAAGTAGTGTTTGTTTTTGTGGCCATAATACAGAGACATGGATAATAAATATTTAAGGTTGTATTTGTTTATGGGTTCATAACACTGACACAGAAATACAAAATTGTATTTAACATATCAGACATGAATAGAGATATTGTGCATGTCCAAAGATATTAAATTAGTATATTTTGTGTCCATCATCACAAAAAAAACACAAAAACATTAACAAAGGAAATAACTTTTTTTATTTTTTTATTATTTTTATTAATTTTTTATAATTATATTTTTATTATTATATTTTCCTTTCCAAATTTTTTGAATGAAAAAAATAAAAATAAATTGGACTTTTATAATTTATTTTAGTTTATTACCAAATAAAATACAAAAATACTAAATTTTATGTCTTTATCTTTTGTATCTTGTTCTCAATATTTTATCTTATCTTATTCTCATAATCAAACACCACCTAAATATTGTATGGCTATTTTATGAATAAAATATTTATTTTTGTTAAAAAGAAGAAGAGCTTCTGCCTCTTTATATAGTTTATGTATGCATGTCATGCACGCGTATTGTTTTATTTTTTCTATTAAAATTTATTATTATAAATGATTATATCGTCTCTAACCCTTTATTAATGACTTAATTTGAAAAGCAAAAAGCTGTGAAGGATCATTGATTCCTTTCCGAATTAGTCTGGTTGTTAGAATTGTGTATCATCAGCGTGCATGCTTACTCAAATTAAATTAAATAATGACATTTGTTTATAACTAATCATTCTCTGATTGGATGTTTTATATAAGATGATTACATTAAGACAATATACCAAAACATAAAAAATTGGGTAATTAAGAAAGAAAATAATCTTGAGTACGCACTGTTAATTGTTTATGTTTAAGAAAATTATCAATTTATTCATCATAATAACCAATGACTGCTTGGAAATTCTTCTGACAATGATATGAAAAAACCCATTATGAGTTGACGATATAGTAACTAGAATAATTTTAACTTGACTTAATTTTGATATATAATCCAAATTTACAAACTGAACAACCTGATATCACATCCAAAAATATTGATTTTAAATTGTTGCATGTGATAGCGAATGTGATAAAAGTACAACTGTTAAAATGGATCGAGTCCATCGAACTGTCCCATTTTACACTTCAAATAGGAAGAGTTTTTACTTTAAAAATAAGCTCACATGAAATGAGACGCTTAATAGATTCAACATGATAAACTTGTGAAATAAAAGGATTTTTTTTAATAAATAAAAAATATTCTATTTACGGATATAGATTATTTGAAACGTTTTTATCAATTTGTGTAACATGTCTTATTTCGTTTATACATGATACGTGATAAGTATATGCATATTTCGTTTATACTGTATACATGATCTGACGCGTGGTTTATCTCGTTTACAATGTAAACGAGATGTGCACATGTTTATTTCGTTTACACTATAAATGAGATAAAGTTTAGACGCGTCTATATAAATAACTCGTTTACAACACCTAGAATGTCATTATCCATACCCTCGAACATTTTTCTCTTTGTAGCACGTTTGTTGATATTCTTGAGATACTTGGACCATTGGATGTTATGGCGCGCGTAGATGCACGAGATGATGACATCAACTGCCTGAATGCTACTTGGCATATTGCGGGAGCAATAATCGACTTTCAGGTCAGTATTGTTGTTTTTATCTTTTAATTAAGTAAGCATATGTGATTATAGTTAGGGTACTTTGATAAGTTTGGTGCTGTTACACATGAGTAAAGTAGATTATAATTTGGTAATATAAAATAAGTTAGTTGACAAGTTATTAGCATTTGTTAGATATCGACCGTGTATTTTTAGTAAATATTAATTTAATTTAATTTATTCATTAACTGCTTATTAGGTTATCCTTATTTTTTTAAGTCAAATTGTATATTTTTTATTTTAATTTTAAATATGCTAGAGAACTTAATTTAAAATCCAAAATTTTACAATTGAAATAGATTTGTTATTAAAAGGTTTCTTTTTTTAATAGAGGCCTCGCCTACTACTACATAGGCGGATGACCTACACTCTTGCACAATCGGACACCATTGTCTCTTACCTAAGGGAGGCTAGGTTTGGCGACACAGTGTAGCCCAGGGACTACGTATTTGACAATTCCCTGATTACTGCATTCATAGAGCGATGGCATCCAGTGACCCACACTTTCCACCTGCCACGGGGTGAGTCACCGTACCATCACCCTACAGGATGTTGCATACCACCTAGAGTTACGCATACACAGAGAGCCAGTGAGTAGGTACTTGTGTGACTTCCAGACTTGGTACCAGCACTCGACATGAGAGTACGTAGAAGAGCTCCTAGGTGCCATGCCTTCTCATGCTCAGTAGCAGGATGCCCAGAGGAAGGAGTCACTTAGTATCAAGATGACATAGCTTCGGGATTGAGTTCAGCACATGCCAGCGAATGCAGATGCAGCCACCTTCCGCCAGTACATGAGGTGTTACATCTTATTGCTGATCGGTGGTTATTTGATGACAGACAAGTCAAACAATTAGGTTCATATTAGACAGTTGCCACTTTTGGATAACTTTGCTAGATGCCACAATTTGTCTTGGAGATCCGCAGTACTTGTATGAAAGTACCACTCCTTATGCCATGCAGCACATTGAGATACGACCAGCATAGCTGGATACACTCTCCTCTTGGTCTCGTGGATATACCATAGGTTTTCTCAATAATGTCTACCTGAGAGACAAATTCTGAAGTTTCCCATAATAGTGAGGAAACTATTTTCATTTACGATTTTTGTCCTTTCTATTTATGTAATTAAATTTTTTTTATCGCATAGAGTGAGACAATTTGATTATTGCATATGTGAACAGGTTGATAGGTATGTTCCAATAGAGTAGGGACCACCATGAACAGAGAGTCTTCCGATGGTATACGGAGTTAGATCGGTTGCAATTGCATGAGGTACGCGCATTTGTTTTATTTAGTTGTCGATAAACGTTATGTAGTTTCTGTGGACGCTGTACGACGACTGCGCACTGCACGCCATGAGTCCGGACTGGTTAAAAGATGAGGCAGAGTAGGAGACATGGATGTCTATTGTCCACCTTGTTTGTTTTAATATTATTGAGTTTCACCACGTTGATCTGGTGAAAAGCTAGTTCCGAGGGGAGCAGCCAATGCCTGGAGACCTGGTAATTGTCGACAGGTTTTTGACCACTACAGGATGGGGAGAGGACGTGTAGTGGCCCACTCGTCTTGCAAAGTGGTATGATGGATGGAGGGCCCGACCGCAAGATCTCTATTGTGCCATTCACAGACTACAGGCCTATGCAGGAGGAATGAGCATGCTACCAACATGCTTGCCGCGTTAGACATCTGTCTGACTAGGACGTCCTTGATGATCCTAGACTTTCGACCCTCTCAGATGACATGCAACCTTTTGCCAGTCTGCCTAGGGATGTGCTCCGCCTTTCTCGGGATGTTCCTAATCGTCATAGGCATGCCAAGAAGGTTTGAACAGACACTCGGAGGCCAGCTAGGAGGGAGAAAGGTGTGAGGGACCCTGGAGGAGCTGTGGGTCTTCGGAGGGAGCGGGTTAGACACCGCAGAGAGTGGCTAAATGTCGAGTATGAGGAGGAGGCAGATTATGCTGACTCACCCCCACCCCCACCCCCACCACCATCATCGGTCTCACAGATGCTTTAGGTTTAGGATGACCCTTTTATGGCTCCAACTAGCTAGGTAGATCTGGGTACATCTTTGAGTAGTCACGAGAGATCCATGGTAGAGGAGATCCAGTTCAACGAGGCATTTCATATTCGTACGACTAACCAGAAGACAATGCAGCGTCTTGCAGAGCAGTTCTACTCCAGCAAAGAGCAGAGTGTCCCACAGGGTCCACACTTCTCATCAGCCCTTACATCTACCTCGGTGTAGGTTCCTTACTTGTCACCGGGGACCAACACCTCGTACGACACAGATATTCGACCGGAATCTCAGTATGCGACACCCCCTCGATCGACTATGGGTGATTGATGAATGCACCACAGTCGTTAGTTGCACCGCCATACTATCCAACTGTACCACTTCACTACCAGACAC
>NC_029786.2:96638944-96643586 GCF_000816755.2 Arachis ipaensis | reverse complement strand
CACCAGCTGCACAGGCTTCACCGAATCCAGGACGTCGCAGACCATCTCGGTAGGCATAGGCTCTATCCTATAGCACTAGGCATCGGTTGCATTACCCATATTACCAGCACCGATGATGTCCTTTACATGCTTTTCGTATTATTTGTAGGTTATTCTATATATTACTTACTAGCGTAGTATACTTTATTCAGTTTGTGCACTAAATTTTACTTAGTAATCTAAGTTGTTTTTTTTTTTTTAAGTTTTTGTATTGAACTTTGCTTACTTTGTGTTCGTTTTGTTTTATTTAGTTTATATATGGAGACTTAAATTACGAAATTGGAAGCACACTATTAAGAACTTAGGCTTTTAAAATTAGAAATTGCATTCGATATACATTAAATGAAGTAACTATCACAAATAAGATAACAAAACCATAGGACTACAAGATACAAATAGCACAAATGAAATAAACCGTAAAAGGCATATTACAACTAATTTTACTATGTGGGTTGATAGAGACAGCCTCTCCGAGTATGTCCAGTTTGCCTGCATAGATCACACCGTTTATCCTGACGCTCGACCTCATCCATGTCGTTACGAAACCTCGCGAAAACTAGTCTGCCAGTTAATTTTCTACGCACGGTGGATTTAGGACGTAAAGGTGTCCCGTACCACTCCGACCGTAGCTTCTCGTCTGGGATTGGCGGGAACTCACCCTCATACACCTTGATCATGACATCCTGCAAGTACACTGGATGAACATATATCCCCCATTTGACACTTGCAGCGGCACAAGCAGCAAGTGCATGATGATAGGAGAAATGTAGTGATTGGAAAAGATCACATTCGCATGAACCCACATTCAACCGAACACAGAATGAACCTTGACTCTAACCCTCAAAAGGCTCTAACTCATCCACCACAAACACTGAGGCCCTTCAATCGCAGTGTGTAATTCACATCTTAGGGATTCCCTCTATATTCTTCTCAACAACAACCTATAGCCACTGTGAAAACTGATTACTGGCTGCCGTTTAGGCTTGTACCTCCCCACCCTTCCTGACGAACAACTGCTAAAGTCTCTCATAAGTGCATCTAACGATAGCTGAAATTGGTAAATATTGTATACCCTTCAGAACTATATTGATGCACTCGGAGAGGTTAGTTGTCATGTGCCCAAACCTGTGTCCGCTATCGCAATGTTGTAACCATATTTTCTTGTTGAATCTACTGGCCCAGTTTGCCATCTCACGCGATAGCATCCTCAAAGCATCCATGTAACACTCGTACCCAGCCTTACTTGGACCAGAAGAAGCATTCATGCGATATCGCTTATCCTCAACAGATTTGAAATGAGACATGATGTTCGCAACCATGTGCCTGACACAATACGCATGGAATGCTCTAGGAGGCTTCCACCCGCTCTCATCGACTCTAAGTGCGGCCTTGATTGCCTGAGATCTATCAGATATAATCAAAAGTCCTTCATGTGGTGTCACAAGTCATCTCAAGTTGGTAAGGAAGAACGACCACAACTCCGTAGTCTCAGACTCAACAATTGCAAATGACACAAGAAGGATGTTACTGTTACCGTCTTGTGCCACTGCAATTAGCAACGCACCCCCATATTTTTCATACAGGTCAGTGCCACCCACGGAGACAAAGGGCTTACAATTCTTGAAAGCTTCAATACAGTGAGGAAATGCCCAGAGAAAACCTTATCAAATTGGCAGCAGTCGCGCACCACCAAATGAGCATCATAGTACGATACCGCACTGAGATCACATGCTGTGCTGGGACAACAACTCTGCAATGCTTGCAGCAACTGCAACACCTTGATGTATGACTCTTTTTAATCACCATATATTTGCGCAATTGCCTTTTGCTTTGCCATCCAAGTTTTTTTGTGCGATGATTTGAAGTGATAGCTCTGCCTCACTGTACCCTGTAGAACAAGGATAGTAACTGATGAGCTGGACTGTATGAGAGGGGCATGATGATTCTACAGATGAGGTTGTTGTTCAATTGTCGATAATCCCGAGATATGGTGGGGGAAAAATATGTGTGCGATCCATCGAATTTACACACTTCCCTAACAAATTCATATATAATCGGTCAAAATTCTAACCAAAATAAGATAATGCATTCAACCACAAAGTAAGGCTTACCAATACCCGAGATTCTGTCGGAGTGCGACACAGAGAATCCAAGGACAACCATTAGTAAATTGCTTGTAGCGCACATGGTACTTTAACGGATTTGACTCCACAACTCAGTACTCAACACTTCTCCGAATGCTGTAATTCTACACGCCTTGCATGACTGCCTCTCTGCTTCTGAATCTATGACCAACTCTAAACTCCACACTGTCCTCCGTATTGTAATCATCTGCACCCATATTGGAAAATGGAGTTACCTTATGCATCGCATCCAAATCCAATGTATAATAGTGGCTGGATACATCTGATAACTTAGGAATTGGTTGCGAAGCAGGCAAAAGGTATCGAAGTGATCCACCAACCAGAGTCTCTGGTACGAACTCATCCTCGTCATCATCCTCCAGGGAACCACTTTCGTTGTTATCGGCAACATATTCTTCATTGGACTCCTGATTGTTCACGTCCATCCGCAGAAAGCTCCATCACTTGTTCAGCCATGATTCTCCCATTGGACATCAAACATGAGGTGCATATGCTCATCATCATCAAGCCAGAATAGACGAAATCGAAATACACCATTTTCTATCGGTGCTAGCATGTTGTACCCAACTCTTTCAATCTCTTTTCTCTCATTAGCTCCGAGGTGTGTCAATGTCAGACTCTTTATCTCAGACAAAGAATCTGCTCTCTAAGTGCGAAACAGAATAAGATTCTCACACTGAAATATAATCCCAGTGTCACTGTTTTGCATGTGATAGTTGGGATACATCGTTACAGCAAAAAAAATACTATTACTAGACATTTCTACTAAATTTATTAAAGAAACGGAGGAGAAGAAGGATTGAGATATTTGTGGAGAATACAAATGGTTTATAGATCCTTTTATAGCTGATTGAAATTAGTCGTATCATAACTCGTTTACAGTGACAACGTTTTAATTTAGCATATATCTGGTTTACAGTATAAACAAGATATGCTTATCTTGTTTACACTATAAACGAAATATGTAGAGGTGGCTCTTTTCCATGGATCACGTATACAAATGTAATATATATACAAACGTATTTTATCTCGTTTATAGTATAAACAAAATATGTACATGCTTATCTCATTTACACGGTAAATGAGATAAAACATATAATACAAATCGATAAAAACATCTACATAATTTATATCGATAAATAAAACATTTATTTTATTTATTTAAAAAATCCTAAAATAAACGGACTGGCACGCAAAATAAATGGGTTGACCCATTTTGCTTGTTTAGATCTTTTTATTCTTTTTTTCTATTTTTTAAATACTTTTATATTAGAGTTATGATAAAAAAAAATGGGATTAAGTACGATTTTAGTATTTAAAGTAGGGGTTGAAAATTTTTTTTATTTTCAATTTTTTTTTTTACAAAATTATCCTTAAGGTTTAATTTAGTTTTAAAATCATCTTTTGAACCAAAATATCCTTTCTCTTCTTTCTCAAAATCAACCAAAAATAAAAGTAAAATCAGAAACAAAAACAGATGCAGAACCAGAAGCAGAAATAGATGCAACAACAATAAAACAATATAATAAATATTAAAAAAAACAACCAAAAACAGAAGAACAACAACAACAATGGATAATAAAATAAGAAGAATAACAACAATAAAAAGACAGAAGCAGAAGCAACCAGAAGCATTAACAAATCCACAAATAAAAAAAATTCAATATAATTAACAGAAAAAATAGAAGAATTGAAACCCTAGAAAACACATCGGCAAGGAGGACGAGGAGCAGCGAGGACCGGCAAGGAGCAGCGATGACCGGCAACCGAACGAGGAGGAGGAGCAAAAACGGTGAGCGACGTGCGACGTCCACCCTCGCGGAGCTGCTGGCGTCGACATCGAGCGAGGAAGAGAAGCGGCGAGGACCGAACAACGAACAACAGCAGCAGTGGCAAGGAACAGCGACGGCGGATTCCCTTCCCCTTCTCTTCCCCACCTTTCCTTCCCTTTCTTCTTCTCTGTATTTTCGTTCGAAGGACGATTTTAAAATTAAGTTAAACTTTAAGGACGATTTTGTAAGTAAAAAAAGGTTGAGAACGAAAAAAATTTTTAGCTTCTACTTTAAAATCCAAAATCGTACTTAACCCTAAAAAAATGGTATCAATTTTTATCCTCTTAAAAAAGATTATTATAAAATAAATGAAAAACTTATATAAAATTTACAACTTAAATTATTTAAAAAAATAATTTCATAATAAGATAAGAAGCGATAAACGTAAAAATATGAAGCGTTTCCTTTCATTCTTGATATGGAGGGCACTGCTTTGTGATCATAATTGAGTCTAAGTGGGACTTTGAATTAGATTTGGCTTTGTTAACATGCAGCGAGGTATATATAGAGTTCTCTTCCTTTCCATGCATGAACCCATCAAAGAAATACTTGTATCCATCTCGACGTATAAACATTACAACCAAAAACACTTTTAGTAAAAAAAAAAATAGTAATAATAATAAATTG
>NC_029786.2:96636470-96638747 GCF_000816755.2 Arachis ipaensis | reverse complement strand
ATAATTTTAGGTAAATTAATTACCAAATAATATTTTTTTATTTATATTTTTGAAATTTTTGTATTGTGACAACTGTAACCAATAGAGAAAAAGACAAATAGGTTCTTGATTTTTTGATCTACAGACATTCAAGTCTTCGATGATTTGAAAATATATTTAAGTCCCTGATCTTTTCAAAACCTAGACATATTAATCTCTCATGTTCACTTGGGTCTGTCAGACTCAACGAAAAAATCAAACATGGCTCCTGTTGTACTGACCTGATTGATACGAATGCGCACGTGAGAGAGTTTTTAAAATTGAACAAATTAGACTTAAAGATCGATATGTCCAAATTTTGAAGAAGTCATCAGGAACTTAAATGTATTTTTTTAATTCCTAGGGACTTAAATATTTGCAGGCGGAAAAATCAGGATCGATTTGTTCTTTTTTTTTTAATTTCAAAAAGGGATATAATTGATCATTTATACACGTGTAATCAGACAAAACGAACATTAACATATTAACATCAACAGTGCGAAATTTGGAACTCAATCTCGTGACCTATCTTTTATTTCCTTTTTCATTCATTCGTTATATTATTTTATTATTCCTTCCCCTAAACATCAAGTTCGCATTGTAATTTTGTACGTAATTTGAAGGCAACGCACTATTTCTGTCCCATTTCCTCAAATACAAGTTTTTGTCTTTGTCTTTTCTGTTTTTCTATTTCAGCCTTCCATTCTATTATTATATATGTAAGTAATTATAAATTCTAATTAGTATATTAAACTTAAGATTGAATAGACCTAACTCAATTCTAAAAATTAATACAGAGTCAGAAATGCCTTACATAATTATAAAATATCTAAAAAATTTATTCTTAAACGATATAAAATTTGTTTTACACTACCTTTACTACACGCAGAAATAATCATATGAAATATAAGCATTTATAGATAAGTAATCCAATATTATTAAATTAAACAGACTTTATTATTATATTAGAATTGAGACTAAATAAATTTAATTCAAATTCAAAAACTAGTTCATAAAATAAAAATATCTCGTAATAAGCCAAAGATGATACTTAAATCTAACATAAATCTTCTCCATCTAATAGACTAGTCTTTTAGATTAAATTCTTTTTTTAAATTTTAACACATACATCATATGATTCTTTGTTGAATGACACCCAAAAGGGATGACTTAGGGCAACGTGAAGGCATTTAGAACTTTGTCTAGGGTTCAATTCAAACAATTTGCAAACAATATTGGTCTAGAAGAAAATCAATGATTTAATAGTTAAAATCGTCCCTGAAAGATAATTCGATCTTCATTTTGGTCTTAGAAAGACATAATTAATCGAAATTGTCCCCAAAAGATACATGACTTGATCACGTTAGTCCTTCCGTCAGTTGGGATGATAACGTGTCACGTTAAGTACCACATGGCATGATGACGTGGTGGGTTAATGCCACGTATCACAAGATGATTGGTTGACATGTCAGATTAGTGAAATGTATTCCAGCAAAATGTAATAATGTAATAAGAGAAAGGATACAATGTGGAGATTGGGGGTATCTTTCAGGAACGATTTTGACGTGTAATAATGTCACTGATCTGACACGTCAATCAATTATCTTGTGACACGTGGCATTAACTCACCACGTCATCATGCCACATGGCATTTAACGTGACAGGTCATCATCCAACTAACGGAAGAACTAACGTGACCAAGTCGTGTATCTTTCGGGGACAATTTCGATTAATTTTATCTTTCGAAGACCAAAATGAAAATCAGAGTATCTTTTAGGGACGATTTTCACTATTAACTCAAAATCAATATATAAATCTTGTTTGTTTGTCTAAATTATAGGTATATGAATATTAATTGTGATCATGTTTCTAACATCCTTTCTTTGTTTTAGTTCAATAAGAATTCAAATTCTAAATCTTTTAGGTCATATAAATTCGGATCAAAATTATTTAAAAAAATAATAAAATGATAAAATAAAAGATTAATCATATAAATTAAGATAATAGAATTTATATTTAATGACGTATTTAGAAATTTTAAATTATAATGAGGACAAATATATAATATATAGAAAAGGTAAACCACTAATTTCGTACACAAATGATCAAAATGTGAATAAAAATAACCTCTACTTTTATTGACAACAAAAATATTTTTAAAATATTTTAAAATACGATAAAAATATACAACGTTAAATATATACTCTTAAAAAATGTTTTAAATATTGGATTTTAATGCAATTTTTTATAAATATCATT
>NC_029786.2:96610349-96636443 GCF_000816755.2 Arachis ipaensis | reverse complement strand
TTTTATAATGGAGACATAAATAAATATACAAGAACTAAAAGGAAAAAAAAAATATAAAAACCTTTTTAAAAATTTTACAAAACTATAGAAACGAACTAATATAATAAACCTAAAACTTAATGTTGATGGTTTTTATTTTGCTCATACTCTCCAGGAGGCAAATATTGTAGCTGACTCTTTTGCAAAGAAAGGACAAGATTTATCTCTAGAGCTGCATATCTTCAACGATCCTCCTCCTGAGATCCTTCAAGCTCTCTATTTTAATAGTTATAGGTGTTTTAAACTCAGATGCTCATGTTAATTTTTGCTGTTTGCTATGTTGGGGTCCCCGACCCCCTTTTCCTCACCCAAAAGAAAAAAAAAATCTATTGATAATGTTAGAAACAAGAGATTGAGAGAGTAATCTGAAAAATGTATTATTGAGTTTATTCTAATTGTCTATTTAAGTTGTGTGGAATGATATAATATAAAAAGATATTTATAAATATTAAGAGAATTATAATAATAAAGACGTAATCTCTTATAATAAATATTCAGATATACTAAATAATACTAATTGATCCTAATTATATTCTACAGATAAATTGAATGTCTCTCATCACTCGGTGCAATAATGACAAACTAAATCACTCGAAGTTGCAAACTAAAATCAAGGCTACTTATAAAATTGCATGAATGCTTATAGTGAATGAAGATTGAAGCATATGCATAATGCATAATGACCATTATGCTTGTAGGTATCTAGCTAGCACCTGAAAATCCGGTTTCTAAGATAGAGTCAGCCCTACAAAACGAAATATCTGATTATCATTACATTATTATTGTCATTATTACTAGCTAGGGTTTCAAAATCCTAATCCTAATCCTTATGGATACTTGTCAGATAAATACACCTTATTATCATTGTTACCTGTTATCATCAATATGATGACGTTTAATTATCCTGACACAATCTCAAAGTTAATTAATATAATTAAGGAGCGAAGATTTTAGCACTTCAAAAGACTATCAATTTTTTAAAATCCTTATTTTTTGAAAGGTTTAGAATTCAAAGTTGGGTTTAAACTTTGAAGTTTAAAATTTAATATTTAAGATTTAGAATTTATGTATCTATTTGAAATTTAAGATTTAACATTTAAAAATATCTTACTAATTAAATTTATAACATATTTATTTTTAATTGATGTAAAATTTTTAGTACATCCAATTATATTAAATATTTAACATAAAAACGTTAAACATATATGACTGATACTAGGGGTGGCAAACGAGCATAAATTCATCCGGTGATTCGCATAACCCGTTAAAAAAGGCGGGTTAGACTGAAAATCTGAGATCGCCATACTTAAAAAGTTCGCCTAATTCGCATTGCTTAAACCGTGGATTTTGATGGGACGGGACGGGCTTTTCCAACGGGTCTAGTGCTTTTTCTGGCCAAGAACGTTTTTGCAAAAAATTTTGTTTATAATTATATTTATTACATTTTTATAATTATAAAGAATTTAATGTTTGTGAATTTAGAAATTATAATTTTTTTATATCTTTAGAAATTATAAATTTATCAAAATGATTGTGAAATTATATACAATATTTAACATTTAATGATTAAAAAAAAAGATTTAGCGGGTCAAGCCTGCCAGTCCATTAACCCACCGTTAGGTGAGGCGGAAGAAGATTTTAGGATTGTCTTCTTAGACGGAGCGAAACGGGTCAGTTCGCCAAAAAACTGACTTTTAGCAGAACAGGACAGACTTCCCCATTTACCATCCCTAACGCAATTGATATCCTATATGGTTGACCAAACTAACAATTACAAACAAATTCTAATACCATGCCCTACAATTGATGTGACAGGTGGTGGCGGTTTTAAAGTATTGCGGCAGTTTCGTACCGCCATTAAATGAGTTAGTGGTGCTTGATAGAAAATTGTACTTTAAAGTGTTGGAAAATGGTTTTACATCAATTTCTAGCCACCGCCGGTATCAAGCACACTATTTTCTTTAATTAGATGGGTTTTTTAAAAAAGAAAAATTGCGTTTGGTTTCAAATTGTCCTAAGTTTTTATCTGAGCTTTTAATAAAAACCGTCACAATTTTCTATATGAGATCAAAATGAATTTGATAAAAAAAACTACAATGGTTTATACCCCTTTTTATTATAAACTATTTTCTTTACCTCATTGATCAAATTTAAGATATTTGCATAAAAGAAACTCGGCCATATAATGGACAATCCTAAGCCTGGATTAGTATATATATGTAAGTGAGGATCAAATGGCAGGTGTAAATATAAGTAAAACTTTATTAGAATATTTTTTTTTCATAAAATCCACCATTGGATTAGAAGCAGATTAATTATAGAATATGCCACAAAGTTTCATTTTAATCTATAAAATAATTTGAGATACTTTTATATAATAGTTTAAAATGAACATGATTATGTGGCTGTTTGATTAATGCCTTATATTATTAATATTCAATTTTTATAAAATTTAGTACAAATAATTTTCATTATAAACACATATAATTCAACAGTTAGATTGATAGAAATTAATTTTTATAAAGGGATATAAAAATGATACCGATATTATTAATTTCTAATCATATAGGTATATGTGTATAATATTTTAATATTTATAAATTGTAATTATTGGAAATTAGGTGTTGGGGGGAGGTGTATGTGGGGTCTAAATGTGGCAATGATAGCTGGTGTTGTGTGTTTATAAGTCACCAGAATCCAAAAAGGACATGATATATGAGAGTTGGGAGTGACATTAGGGTTCACGGGCTATATGTTTTCTTTCTACTTTCAAACAGAAACAAAGTGCCTGCAAACACTTATTTAGGGGGTCATTGCAAGTAACAAAATCTTGATGGCATCAAAATTCTATGAGCACCATATCATACAAATCGGATTTGTCTCTTTTCCTCACATGTTGGATCTAGCCACCAATACTCTACATATAGAAACAACCAAACTTATGCTTCACCACTGTGATTTAATTTATTTTTAATATATATGTATATTATAACATGTATTTTATACTGATAACTAATTTTAATGGCTAATTCTAATATACACATAACATAAATATAGACTCTAACCTATTTTGCGACATGCGAAATACCTGTCTTGCTCCTACCTTTTCCTATAATTTCCTATAATATTATGCAGAAGATTAGTATAATTTATTTATGAGTCCCGCTAGGGAATCAATAGGGTATTTGTACAATGTGTACAATGAGTTGTTTATTTAGTCTAATATGAGTTAAAAATAAAAGTTACCCACGAAATAATAAATTTAAAAACTCTTATACAGTTATTTCACATCAAATTTCAAATTTTAAATTCTCCAATTTCAAATTTCAAATTTTCAAAAAATCCAATTAGTTATTAAAAAAAAAAACTAACTATCTGAAATCCTCCAATACTCTCTTCTTTTTCAACCGGTAGCCTACCCACCTTCATCAATAATCATTCCATTTCACCGTCGCTACTTGGGTTGCCACACGCCACTCACCCTTAATAAAAATAACCATCCACTTAAGGATAAAAATAATCATCCGCATACCTAATGAATTGAACATCTAACATATTTTAATTATATATAACTAAACTCAATCCAATCAAAATAATCATCTACATAAAAATAAAATAACCATCCACATACCTACTAAAATGACCATCCTAAATTGACCATTAAAATAAAAGAAGAAGATGAATAAACAGAAGAAACTATTATTGTGGTGAAACATAATTTTGAAGGACTAGTCATGACAAAAGCAGCACTGTTGTGAAGCATAGGGCTCAAATCATGAAGAAACTAACCATGCTTGGATCCGAAGAAGAAGAAGAGCATAGTGGTATCATCGGTGAGAAGAAACTTGAAGGAATGGGAGAAAGCGAAGGCGCATCGGAGGAGGTGAGGACGGTGTCGAGAAGAAGGCATACACCGGCTGCGACGGAGGCGCTGGACGTCCGGGTTGCTGCGGTGTCATTAGTTCGACCCACACAATATACGCGTCCTCCCTTGGTGGTGGCCTGTGTGGCAACGGCGCTAGTCGGAACAGTGTTGGCGCGATTTTTGATGGTGGCTGATGACCGTGACGTTAGTGTACCGGCGAGACTCGATGAAAAAGGCATAAAACGCTGACAAACCGTATTGAGAGAGAGAGGGATGAGAGAGGGAGGTAGTTTATTTGTTTCCAAAACCGACGGTAATCCTAATATTTGATTTAAATTTCAAATTGAAAACTATTCAAAATTAATTAATTGCCTATAATTTAATTTTAATTTCAAATTAACTTCATTATACACATTGTATAAAACATACATTATCTTCTCGTACTTTTCTTTTATTTATATTATACTTAACATTATTATTAATGGTTATATGGACCACACATTACAGCATATAATGAGTGTGATAATATATATCCCCCACAAAATAGGAGCCTCATTGAGGAACGTAAAAAAAGATAGCAACCCTTGAAGGCTATTATACTCCAACATTGCTTCCAGAATGAAGGGACTTGTGTGACTTTAGTGGGTAAAATAAAACTATTGGTGAACTTCTCAAAATAAATTGAATAAATAAATAAAAAGCCTTTGATTTTGTTTGTTTTCCTAATAAAATCCAAGAAAAGGTGACTAAGCTGATTGTAATGGCTTTGTAAAATGAATGATGCGGTTCTTGACCAAAGAATCATGTAAATCGGGTTCATTTCCCCATGAAAATTGGAGATGACTCTTTAACCGAGGCTTCACATATCATTACATTTTGTGGTCCCTCTCATGCTATATGCTTGTTAGATTAGCATTATTTAAATATAATTAGAATGAAACGTTTAAGAGTTCAATTGGATAAAATACTACTCTATAACAAACTCTTATGAAGGCAATATAATAAAATTATTTTAACATCTAAATAAACATAAGAGTTTAAGAGAAATTTTTAAATCAAAATCATAAAAGTTTTAGAATTCGAGTGTTAAAAAAAGATCATGTCAGATCTTAAAAGTGCTGAAGTAAATAGTATATGAACTATGAGATTTATTTGTATGTTTTTTTTTTTTTAAAATCTATTAATAGCATAACTCAAACAAAGTTTAATTTTTTTTTATAAGAAAGTAATATTATTCTCTGATTATATTATGCCAAGTTTGGCAAGAAGTACACAATGGATTATTAGTTACATGTTTTTTTTGGAATTTGTTGTGAATTGCATAATTTGGTGGATATCATTTTCAATTGTCATATGATGTTACATTAACATTTTTTTACAACCCTACCACATGTTTATATATTTCAGATTGGAATTCTTCACAACTCACAATTGTTGGAATTATATGTTTGCCCTTACGTGGGTACAAATAAATTTTGTTAATAACTCAATTTGGGTACCTATGATCAATTTTTGTCGCCTAGATTTATGTTCCTATCTATTATTATTTCCTACAATTTTTGTTAGGGCAAAAAGTTAATAGTACATATCTTGGTTTGGGTGAAACTGGATTAATTAATTTGATTCATGCCCAATCTGTTTTTACTTCAATTAATTCATGAACATCTTCTATTGTAAAGTTCGGTATAAGTAATAAAATTTAAAATATAATTTGCATGACAGTGTTTTAGTAATATGTAATTGTCTTCAAATAACATTTAATTATTCTGACATAATTTATCAATCAGGCATTTTATTCTTCTGAAATTTGTCTTTCATAATGATTCTATTAGAAATTTTACTTTTACCATCATGTCACTGCTTTTAGTTTTTAAAATATAATATCAATTTATTCTCCATTCAATCAATGAGGTTGGTTGTATATGCGAAAGCAACATTTGACTAAACTTATAGTGATCGATCTGAATCACTTATAATTTAATGTTTTGAACTTATTCCATGTTTGCATAACCAAGATAGTTTAATTAGGTGAACATTATTGAAATCATAAGGCTTAATGAAAGCATTAGTCATCATTTGGATTGCTAGCTTAAGCATTATATCTTGTGTTTGATCTTTAGAGGTGACGTATATATATAGATGATTTCATGGTTAGCCTTATATTCACCAAAAAGTAAACTTGGACTAGATTAGAATTAGGCGTTGACTATAGTAGACAGATATATATTCGAGAATTTATGTCTGATTATCCAAGAATTAGATAAACATTAAATGGTAACCACTTGACATGGATTAAATTAAATCTTTCATCTATCTCACTTCTGTATTATCAAGGAAGAAGATGATGATAATTTTAAGATAAAAAAGGTCATGTTACTCCACATGGAAAGGGATAATATTCTCATACAATTATTAATAATTAAGGATTATAGTTAGGAGTAGCAACACTATTCGAATTTGTGGGTATTCATTTCTTTGGTCTACACCACACTCACCACACTTACGCACACTAAAAGAATTTTATATATTCCACTCCTGGAATTTGAATCCTAATGCAGGTTGATCAAAGGCTTATGATTTTTTTTTTCTGGTCATGAAGGCTTACAAATCTTTTATCTGTATTTAGTCTCAGTTGCAACTTGCTGTAGTTTTTCTTTGTGGTATCGAACCTGCTGTAGTTGTTATTCAGTTTTTTTTCCTTTTTTTTGTCAGAGTTTTTATCTTTATGAAATAGTAGTACCTTTATTTTCCATTTGGTTTTAGGCTAGCTTCCAAATTATTCGGCCCATTTCTATGTGGCATAAATCTTTCAAGACCGGGCCTAACAATGGCCTATATAACAACCTTACCCATACCGACCCGACCAAAAAAAATAAGATACCAAGCTTATATAGTTTTATTGTCATACTTGACAAAAAATACTCAACTTTTAAAATAGGTTAAATTATACAACTAGTCTCTATATTTTCACTGGAATTACAAATTGGTCCTTCCATTTTAAAAGTTTGTAATTGAGTCCCTAAACAAAATTAAATTTTTTAATTAGTTCCTCAATAACGTTTACCGTAAAAAAAAAAATCCACATTTACCATAATATCCTCTTCTTCTTTTCCACTTTTTTTCCTTCACCTCTCTTCAGAATTTCTGTTCTTTTTTAACAATAACAATACGGCTTCAACAACCACAATTCCAGAATCGTTGAATCATGAATCATGTCTAAACTCAATTCAATTCAACCCAATTATATTTAAATTAGCAATAATCAAGGACTTCACCTCATCACAAACAAAATCTTTCTCTCTTGTATTATTATTCAAATTTGTTATTTGATAAAATATATATCATATAATTTATCATTTTCTCTTCAATAATAACCATTTCAGAGTTAACAGTGAGATCAATCGAGGATGGTAGTATCAGAGGCATTCATGAAGATCCAGGTTCCACAGCAGAAGTTTACGATGGAGTTAGGTTTCCAGCAGTGGTGGCTCCTCCTGCAACAATGATAGTGTTACTTACGGAGTCTATCAAGAATAATAGAGAGTACCTGGATTCTCTAATTTGGGAAAGAGGTCGTGGTGTTCAAGGGATTCCCGATCCAAAACCCCTCTGACTTCAACAACGTCGTAGAAGCCTTCAGTTTTGAGGAGTTTTCCTACCACGGTGGCGTCGCTCCCCGCAGTAACGTTATTTGCCGTGTGTTCACCGCCAATGAGTCTCCACTGAAGCCGTTTCCGAAGTAGCCTTCACAGGAGCAGGTTATGGCGTTGGCCTTAGAGTCTTCGGCATCGGTCCAAGGAAGGTAAGAAGGGAGAATTGGCCATGGCTTTGAAGAGTGATGGCGCGATTGTTGTTGCTGCTGCGATCTTAAGAGAGGAACTTGATTGTGAAGGTTGGCATTGGAGCGTGAAGAATTGGAAGAGTATGTGAGGAAGTAGAGAAAGAGAGAAATGGAGTTGAGGATGAAGAAGAAGAGGAGAGTGTTGAGAAGCAACGTGTTCCTTCAATTCATGATGCTATTTCCTCTTTTTCCTCTGTTTTGAAAAGTGGAGAAATGATAGTGAGAGGACTGGAGGAGGGGGTGGGAGTGGGTTAGGAATTTTTTGGTCATTTTTAAATAGTTAAATTATAGTGTTGGTCCCTATATTTTTACTAAAATTACAAATTAGTCCTTACTGTTAAACACGTGCAACTCACATGTTTAAAATAGCGAATATGCTGAGGAATATTCTGTTAAATCAAACGTTGTTTGAACGGCAGGGACTAAATTACAAAATTTAATTTTGTTTAGGGTTCCAATTACAAACTTTTAAATTGTAGAAACCAATTTGCAATTTCAGTAAAAATGTAAAGACTAACTGTGTAATTTAACCTTTAAAATATGTTTGGTGTGTATTTTTTATTTTTTATTTTATTTTTTTGTTTTTTAAATTTTATAAAAAAATAAAAACAATAAAATGATAAAATTTTATTTTTATTTTTATTTTTATTTTTTAATAAAATTCAAAAATACAAAAAATACTAAAAATAAAAATAAAAAATGAAAACGCAAGTTAAAGCACTTTATATTATCATATAAAAAGTGAATTTTTTGTAAATGTGAATAGAAAATGTAATAGATATACAGATTGTCTGGGAGTTAAACTTCAAAATAGTCTCTGAGATTAGCGTTATGCACTAAAATCGTCTCTGAGATTCCAATTGTACCAATTACTTCTCTGAGATTGAAAAAAATGCACCATATTAGTCCCTGATCTATTTTTCATTAACGACGTGATGACATGGCATGATGACGTGGACTGTAAGTGACACGTGTCACTTCATGATTTGGCCACGTGTAATGGTATGATGATGTAGTGACCAGTGACACGTGGCATGCTGACGTGGATGGTTGTACCACATGTCACAATGTTATTTGGCCACGTGTCCGTTTGTGCCACGCGTCGCAACAGTATTCGTCCACGTGTCATCCATTATGTCATCGTTCTATATGCACCAAATTAGTCCCTCACTTTGCATTAAGTGACTCATTTTAGTCCTTGAAATTAAATGTCGTGCACCAAACTAGTCCCTTCACCAGTTTTTTTTATTTTTTTTTATAAATTCAAAATTCTTAATATTTTTTAATGCATTAATTTCAATTCTATTTTTTCACATGTTCTTCAAATAAAAATATTTTTATAAAATATTTTTTCTCTTACGAATACTCTAACCGCCGACTTGGAGTTGACGTGAAGGCTTTTCAAGCACCTTCACTACCATCTCTGACCTCTTTCCAGTACTTTTATAAAATATTTTTTTTTCTTGCGGATACCCCTAATAACCGCCGTATTGGAGTTGACGTGAAGGCATTTC
Organism: Arachis ipaensis; assembly: GCF_000816755.2. NCBI lineage: Eukaryota > Viridiplantae > Streptophyta > Magnoliopsida > Fabales > Fabaceae > Arachis > Arachis ipaensis. The sequence goes on along the minus strand of NC_029786.2, from coordinate 96,627,184 downwards.
AAGCTTCCCTCATTACCATCTCCGACCTCTTTCGTCTAGACTGCAGAGATCAAAGATGGTAGTGAGGGTGCTTGAAGTGACTTCAATCTAGCTTATTTACACATAACGAAAACGTATATTTCATAAGAAATAAATGTTTATTTTAATTATTAGTTTCTTGTTAAAAATACATATTTTTTTATGAAAAATGTGTCTAATCAATCATATAATTATTTTTTTATCATAACATACTTATATATTACAAAATTTACCAATATTAAATTATTTAAAAAATCTTAAATCTTAAAAATTTTTATGAAAGCACTTGTATTTAAACGATATATGAAAAAATAGAATTGAAATTAGTGTATCCAATATATTAAAATTTTAAATTTAAAAAAATGAGAAAAAATTGGTGAAGGGGCTAGTTTGGTGCACGACATTTAATTTCAGGGACTAAAGTGAGTCACTTAATGCAGAGTGAGGGACTAATTTAGTACATATAGAACGATGATATAATGGATGACACGTGGACAAATACTATTGCGACACGTGGCACAAATGGACACGTGGCCAAATAACATTGTGACATGTGGCACAACCATCCACGTCAGCATACCACGTGTCACTGGTCACCACATCATCATACCATTACATGTAGCCAAATCATGAAGTGACATGTGTCACTTACAGTCCACGTCATCATGCCATGTCATCACGTCGTTAATGGAAAATGGGTCAGGGACTAATATGGTGCATTTTTTTTAATCTCAGGGACGTAATTAGTGCAATTGGAATCTCAGGGACGATTTTAGTGCATAACGCCAATCTCAGAGACCATTTTAGGATTTAACTGTCTGGTGTATAAAAGCATTAATTTCAGTAAACATTGACCAATAAATAAAATTTTGAAAAGCAATTTGATTTAGTAAATATTTATGGACTTATTTAACCAATAAAACAATTTTGAAAACCAATTTAACCATTTACATATTTATAATTTATTTATTGTAAGGGAATAATTACTTCTTCTGCCTTTTTTTGTTTTCCTGCATATATTTTAGGCCATTACACCTTATTTTTAAAATGTGAGTGATTAAAAAATATCACATATTTTATTTACTAAAACTAATTATTTTAAAAGAATTTAACTTTTACATAACTATCTAATAATATTCCTTTTTTATGATTATTTACACAAAAACATAAAATTAATTTTTTTTGTTAACATGACATTTGTTAGACTAATTAACTCTCATCTTAAATTTTAATAAAAATTTATATAAATTAGATATTTGATTAAAAAATTTAAAAAATTCATTTTCAATTTAAAACTTAAAAGAACATCAAAATAAATTAGATTCTTCTTAAAATTGACTTGGAAATTTGAAGTTTAATTTAAACGGTTGAGCTAATTATTAGTCTTGGTACTTTAAGTTAGCTTGACAAATTCCCAAAATGATAATTTAGTTTTTATGTGAAATTGAAGTGAATTTTTTGTAAATGTCAATAGAAAATGTAATAGATATACAGATTGTTTGGTGTATAAAAGCATTAATTCAGTAAACATTGACCAATAAATAAAATCTTGAAAAGCAATTTGATTTAGTAAATATTTGTGGACTTATTTGACCAATAAAACAATTTTGAAAACCAATTTAACCATTTACATATTTATAATTTATTTATTGTAAGGGAATAATTACTTCTTCTGCCTTTTTTGTTTTCCTGCATATATTTTAGGCCATTACACCATATTTTTATCCCGAACATCAAAATTAGATTCTTCTTAAAATTGACTTGGAAATTTGAAGTTTAATTTAAACGGTTGAGCTAATTATTAGTCTTGGTACTTTAAGTTAGCTTGACAAATTCCCAAAAAGATAATTTAGTTTTTATGTTAAATTGTTAATTAAAAAGTTTTAATATTGGTTGTGCTATATGCACATCACTTTCAGCCACCAATTCGGTCATTGTATTTTTATATATATACAATAAAAAATACAAAATTCAAAACTTAAAAATAAAAACCTCACTCTGAATATTACTCTCACGCGTTTGCTGAAACAATGTTCTTTTTCTCTACTTCCCTTACTCTCACTTTCACTCTCACTCTCCGACTGTGATTCTTCTTCCCCATCCTCATTTTCAACGGTGATTCTCTCTGGCGGCACGACTCTCTTTCCTTTTCTCTCCAGTGTCACGATTCTCCTTCGCTCTATTTCAGACGTAGTTGTGATTCTCCTCCCTCTGTCTTGGGCGTGGTGCTCTCTGTCTCAAGCGCGAATTTCATCGACTGCATTTTCCTTGTTTAATTCTACAAGGTAAATTTCTATTCCTTGTTTGATTTTGCATTTTTCTTGTATTTTTATTGTTTTATTCTATCAGCTTCTTCCATGGCATTTTTCTTGTTTTTTTGAGTTTCTATGAGCTTCTTCAATTGCATTTTCCTTCTTCATTTTGAGTTTCTATAAATGAATTTGTATTGTGCATAGTATGTACTAAAAATATTTAAGTTAGGATTTTGAATTGAAGTCTCAGTTAGCTAATTTTAACAACTGATTATTAGTAGACTATTAATTGATTATAATTGAATTTTTGTGATAGGAGTTGGAATATGTTTAATTATTATACTGAATGAGTTTGATTATGCTCCGTTTGATTAGTATGCGCACAGAAGCTATTTGCTGAAATATCCGAAAGGAACACTTTTTTCTGGTCTTGTTTGATTTCAGGATATGCACAAAATTTGGATTGGTCTCACTCTAAAGTCATCAATTTACCACTATAGAGTATGAATTGATTAAAATGGATAGTGTGTTTTTTTACTTCGAGCAAGACCTTACCAACCGCTATGTCACACTTGTAGTCATGAGCTAGTTCATTATCTACCTATGAGTGTTCATATATCCATACCAAAAAGGATAACTGGAGAACTCCCCAATCTAATTATAAGTTTTGTCCTGAATTTAAACATATATCCAATCTAGTCTCAATTTTAAAATTAAAAATTAAATTTATTCTTTAATCATCAATCTAATTAACATATTCATGAATTAAATAAGAAAAAGTAAAGAAGCACCATAGTTTAATTTAATTAAGAAATAAAACAGAGAGTGTAGCAGCAACATAGACACAAGGCTTCAAAGTAAACAACAAAAAGTTTACTAAGTTTGATTATATTTTGAGTTTGATTATATTCAGATTCAATGCTACATTTAATTGCTGAGTTTGATTATATGTGTTTGCTGGGTTTGATTATGCTCAAACACAGTGCTATATTTGATTATTTGTATTAACTTTTTTTTTTACTTTTTGAATTTGATTGAATTTTGGTTGTTTAATTTGCTAGTTTTGAAATATGCGAAAGAAGACTGCACCAAAACAAGTAGAAAAAGAACCAGAAAATAGGGACACCAAAGATAAAAAAAGAAAAAATGTATCCAAAGAAACTTCGAAGGAGATGGAGTGGAGAAAGGTATTTTGTCTTTATTGTTTTTATCTTCTATGCTAGATATTTTTTCCATCTGATAAGGTCTTTACATGCTTTGATTTTATTATGCAGAGTGCATTACTAAATATTAGTTTACACAACGAAACAAATGCCACTTTAGCTAACACATGCTGTATTTTAGTGTTTGATTATTATTTCTGAATTTTAGAAATAATAACCACTGAATGCAGTGTTGAGTCCACGAAGAATCTGCAGGTTCTTTTAGTTGGAAACCAGTTCATCATCAATTAGGTTGTCACAATTCAAGAAACAGCATTCCTTCTTGTTATATATAGTCACTAATAGGAACTCTGATCTGATCCTTTTTTCCCCTGTCAATGCAGTAATGGTAATTACTAAGGAAAAAAAGGAGATTCAGTATTCTACTATTCTCATTTTATATAGCAACTACATAGTTTGATTACAATGTTATTCATATGGATGTTACATTATTGCCTTACTGAAATATTTATTATTTTAACTAATTGCAAGTTGGTAATTTGAATTGAAACTGAGCACGCTACTACTTTATATCTATGATTTGATTTGAATATGATTAGTATTTTCATTAATGTAGTGCTATGTTGACACGAGATGCGCACCAAACTTGTTAGCGACACTTTCTTCTGATTATTTGAATGATGCGCAACGCAATGAGGTCCGAGCAATGGGTTTTGGATCCCTCTTGGGTATTCCTAAGGGGAATTTAAACCATGATTTGATTTTGGCCCTTGCAAATGCATATGATCCCTCCAAATATCATCTTCACACTCCAATAGGAAAAGTAGATGTTACTTGGGAATCTGTTGCAGCTGTCTTCGGAATGCCTGCATACGGTAATAATTAAAATTTCTTTAAGATCTTTTAGTTTTATTAATTAAGATTGAGTGTATAAAATCAAACATGCTGTATAACATGTTTTAATATCACTTGATTCGTATAGAAGTATAACTATATATTGAATCTAAATCTTGCATTACTGATGACTTGCTTGATGAAATTTTTACATATTGAAGCTATTGATGTTAATAATATCGTGCTATGCTGAGTTTGATTATCATGTTGACTATTGAGTTTGATTATACCCTGAGTTTGATTATACATGTTTACTGAATTTGATTATACGTGTTTATTAAGTTCAATTTTACTTTGAGTTTGATTATACATGTGTACTAAGTTTGATTATACTATTAATTTGATTATACATGCTTACCGAGTTTGATTATAATCATGTTTCTCCCATTATTTTCTTTAAAACAGGTGACCCATTCAAGGAGGTAACTAAAGAGCATAAGTCCATGCTTTTAGAGTTCAAGAAAAAAAGTCCAAATGCTTTGAAACAAATTATGTTAGAAAATCCAAGAGGGGGTCCCACATTTAGGAGAGCTTTTTTGTTGTATGCATTGATAACATTTTTGTTACCAATAAATACAACAATGACTCGGGATAAAATTTTTCCATTTGTAATTGATGTTGATAATCCAATGAAGTACTGTTGGATTAGATGCATTGTTGATGGCCTTATTGATGGAGCTAACAAGTATAAAAAAGGATTGGTGTCAAGTTTGAATGGGTGCATATATGTGCTTCAGGTATTTTTCATTTAAACTAATTTTTTCTTTAACTGTTCTCTAAAACATGTTTGATTATAATATAACTTTAATTAATTGAATTCAGATATTATACTTCCATAAGCAAAAATATGGACCCTTTGATTTTGAGAAAGAACCACAATCGCCTTGGCTTCCCCATTGGACAAAGGAACTTCTTTCTGCCCAAATAGCATTAGAAAGAAAAAGTTCATCGGTACTTACATTATCCGTTCAATAAAATTTCATTTTCTATCCATAATGAATGAATTTTCACTAATTATGCATGTGTTATAGGGGCTGGTTAAGTCAAAAGAAGAACAACCTGTGCTTAAACGACCAGTTCGACCAAAGAAAAGGGTTGTAAAAGAGGCTACTAAAGCGGAAAAAGAGCAAAGTGAAAAGAAAAAAGTGGTCGACAGCCCTAAGAAGGGTAAAAAAGAATTGAGGGAAGAAGAAAAAACAACAGAGGAATTGAGACAAGAAGACTCCACGAAATCAAAGAAAGAAAAAAAGCAAGAAGGAGCAGCAAACACAAGTTCCAATGATTATATGGAAAGATCCACTAAGGTGAAAAATGTGAAGGAGAATGTGGTTGCTCTGGAGATGCAAATGAAGAAGCTGAAGGCAATGGTTGCTACCGTAGAAGTTGATCTTGAAATGGCAAGAAATGAATTGGTGAAAGTTGAAGAAGGTTTTGAAGAGAGAGATTTGGATGGTGAACTAGGATATGGACCATAGACTCACTTATTTTGTTGAAATTTCACTTAATCTATGCAGAGATTGTAAGGAACAAGTGAATCCTTGTGCAATAACATAATTTCTTGCACCATAAACAGTCCTAACTAGTTTTGGTTGAGTTGCACAAAGAAGGAAGATTATCAATTAACTCACACAATTGCAGAAATTTTGTGAAACGTGACACTTATTTCTATTGAAGCTAATATTAATCTCCTTTTTTAGAGAGGTTATTATATTTATGAAAAATCTAAGAGTTTGTGTACTGTATCACACAAATTATACAAACAAAAGGTAAAAAAAATAGAAACTCAAATCAAACATGTCTTATTTCTTAAGAATCTATTAGTTTTATGAATTTGATTAGGATACTTGTACTATCGTGGTTGAAGTTTGTATTGAGAATGATGGTCATCGACATCCTAATGATAATCACATAATGTCTTTGGTTACAAAATATAACAACAACAACAACTTAGTGGATTTCAAGGGTTTATGCAAAGTACGAAAAGATTTTGTTCAACTATTCGAGGAAGCGTGTTCTAAACATCCTGAAGATGTTAGAGGAGTGAAAAGGAGAAATTGGAGTGAAAATTTTACTGAAAGATTATTTATGGCTTTGGGAAGAGTTCTACATTTTTTAAAGAGTTATAAAGATGTAAAAGACATGAATGATGATACTTATGATGAAGAGTTTCAGGATTTGTGGGAGCAGCTTAAATCTTTTGGATTTGATGATCTGATTTGGATGGAAAATGATGTTAAAAAATATATGGCGAAAAAAATGGGAAAAATGTGGATATTGAAGGAGAAAAAGGAGAATTTTTGAAAGTGGAATTAAGGCTTTGCCATTTAGTATATATAAATATCCTCTTATTGCTTATTCCTACTATAATATTTTTCAATCGACTGGCTTAATTTAAATGTGATTAAATTGTGATGGTAGCGTCTTTTTCAATTCCAGTAGAGTTGGCTCATAAAAGAACATGGGTGGTTGGAAGTGCTTGAATGGTCTCGGGAATAAGTGCGCTCCTGTGTGAACTTTGGGTAATATGATTTAGTTTAGTGATGAGCTTATAATATGGAACTAATTTCATTGTGTGTGAAACAGGGAAGACTCGGCTGAAGTTTTTCCTCTAGTGACTTATTAGAATATTCCGTCAAAGCATTAAGAGCATCTCTTATTGACAAGGTGTTTGACCTAAAAATTACGACAGACTTTCTCTTAAGTTAAATTTGGGGTTCAAAGTAATTGTGATTAGAGGAATTTACTTACTTCAACCTCCTGAGGCTTGGTTGCACATATTATAATATGATTTAACTTAGGCTCTTTGTTTCTCTTTTTCTTTATTTTTTTCAGCACAAAAACAAAAAAATTAAGTGTAATTAGTGTGTTTGGCTTAATTTCTTTGAACTTCATTAATATGTTTGAATTTATTTAAATGTTATGGTTATTTTGCATTTACTTTAATATATTTAATATTACCATTTTAAAAATATTCGAAGATAATCCTATTCAATCCAAAATTATTCGAATTTTTTTAATTTTTACTTCATTTATATGGAGATAATATGAAAACTTAGTGGTTCAGGTGGTTCAGGTTACTCATCGTTTATAACTTCAACTGAGTTTCATGATCTAACAAAGGGTTTCTTGTGACCGATTCTTGTGCTATCGTGGTTGAAGTTTGTGTTGAGAATGATGACTATCAACATCATCCTAATAACAATTGCATAATGCCTTTGATTACAAGAAATAACATCAAATTAGTGGATTTCAAGAGTTTATGTAAAGTAAGAAAATATTTTGTTTAACTATTGGAGGAAGCGTGTTCTAAGCATCCTAAACTTATTGAAGGAGTGAAAAGAAGAAATCGTACTGAAAAATTTACTGAAAAGTCATTCATGGCTTTGGGAAGAGTTTTTCATTTTCTAAAGAGTCATAAAGATGTAAAGGACATGAATGATGATGCTATTAAGGAACTTCATAATTTGTGGGAGGAACTTGAATCTTTTGGATTTGATGATCGGACTTGGCTGGAAAATAATGTTAAAATCTATATGGTGAAAAAGTTGAAGAAAATCGTGGTCGGTGTATCCTGATAGGCGAAATGCTCATTACAACAAATATGAGTTTTAGTAACTCCATCGTCTTAAAACCGTTTTTTTAAATAGTTTTAGATTGATAATGATTTTTTACTGTATTCCTGTTGAAATTTAATTTTTAACTATTTACAGCAACAAAATAAAATCGTTTTTTTATTAGAGTAAAGTATCGTTTTTGTCCCCAACGTTTGGGGTAAATCCTATTTGTGTCCCTAACGTTTAAATCGTCCTATTTGTATCCCTAACGTTTGTAAAAGAGATTCAATGTTATCCTGCCGTCAATTACACATCATGAACGCTTTAGTTTGAGTTTTAAAAATCCCTTCTTGAAGTTAAAATACAAATATTTGGGATAGAATCGATGATCTACTCCGAAAAATAGCTCATCAAATGTTGAAACTAATTCCTACAACATTTACATAATTTACTTTTCTAGGGACATAATTGAATCTAAACACAAATAGTGGGTATAATATTAAAATCGAACACATCCAAGTGAGACCTAATTGAAAATGAATACATCCAAGTGAGAATAATTGAAAAATATAATCTGATTTGTTAGTATAATTGATAGTAGGATAACATTGAATCACTTTTATAAATGTTAAGGATACAAATAGGACGATTTAAACGTTAGGAATACAAATAGGACTTACCCCAAACGTTGGGGACAAAAACGATACTTTATTCTTTTTATTATTTTAAAAGATGGTTATTTAACTATTACAATGATTTATTTTCAAGCAACGATTTTTTAATGTTGTTTAAATAATTGTATAAAAGATACGCATAACTAATTGGATTCATTTTAACTAATTGCAAGTTGGTAATTTGAATTGAAACTGAGCACGCTACTATTTTATATCTATGATTTGATTTGAATATGATTAGTATTTTCATTAATGTAGTGCTATGTTGACACGAGATGCGCACCAAACTTGTTAGCAACACTTTCTTCTGATTATTTGAATGATGCGCAACGCAATGAGGTCTAGGCAATAGGTTTTGGATCCCTCTTGGGTATTCCCAAGGAGAATTTAAACTATGATTTGATTTTGGCCCTTGCAAACACCTATGATCCCTCCAAATATCATCTTCACACTCCAATAGGAAAAGTAGATGTTACTTGGGAATCTGTTGCAGCTGTCTTCGGAATGCCTGCATACGGTAATAATTAAAATTTCTTTAAAATCTTTTGGTTTTATTAATTAGAATTGAGTGTATAAAATCAAACATGTTGTATAACATGTTTTAATATCACTTGATTCGTATAGGAGTATAACTATATATTGAATCTAAATCTTGCATTACTGATGACTTGTTTGATGAAATTGTTACATATTGAAGCTATTGATGTTAAAAATATCGTGCTATGCTGAGTTTGATTATCATGTTGACTACTGAGTTTGATTATACTCTGAGTTTGATTATACATGTTTACTGAATTTGATTATACATGTTTACTAAGTTTGATTTTACTTTAAGTTTGATTTTACATGTGTGCTGAGTTAGATTATACAATGAGTTTGATTATACATATTTACCGAGTTTGATTATAATCATGTTTCTCTCATTATTTTCTTTAAAACAGGTGAAGCATTCAAAGCATTCAAGGAGGTAACTAAAGAACATGAGCCCATGCTTTTAGAGTTCAAGAATAAAAGTCCAAATGCTTTGAAACAAATCATGTTAGAAAATTCAAGAGGGGTTCCCACATTTAGGAGAGCTTTTTTGTTGTATGCATTGATAACATTTTTGTTACCAATAAATACAACAATGACTCGGGATAAAATTTTTTCATTTGTAATTGATGTTGATAATCCAATGAAGTTCTGTTGGATTAGATGCATTGTTGATGGCCTCATTGATGGAGCTAACAAGTATAAAAAAGGTTGGTGTCAAGTTTGAATGGGTGCATATATGTACTTTAGATATTTTTCATTTAAACTAATTTTTTCTTTGACTATTATCTAAAGTATGTTTGATTATAATATAACTTTAATTAATTAAATTCAGATATTATACTTCCATAACCCCTAAATCCCTAAACCCTAAATCCTAAATGCCTAAATCCTAAACCCTAAACTCCTAAACCCTAAATCCATAAACCCAAAAATCCTAAATCATAAACTATAAATACTTTTGAGTTTGATTATTATGTTTACTGAGTTTGATTATACTCAAGTTTAGTGCTATATTTGACTAATGAGTTTGATTGAATATATCTACTGAGTTTGATTATACTAAGGTTCAATGCTTGACTGCTAAGTTTGATTATAAATGACTACTGAGTTTAATTATAAAGGTTTATTGAGTTTGATTATAGTCAAATTCGGTGTTATATTTGACTATTGAGTTTGATTATAAATGTTTATTGGGTTTGATTATACTCAGGTTCTGTGCTTGACTGCTGAGTTTGATTATACATGTTTAACGAGTTTGATTATATTCAGGTTCAAAATTCTATTTTACTACTAAGTTTGATTATAATAGTTTTTATTAAAAATATAAACCCTAAACCCTAACAAATGAAGAGCGCAACCAAGTAGCAATGATTGGCCATAGTGGTTAACCCCAACAAATGTGCCAAAAGGCATATCATACCTATAATAAAAAACAGGAGTATATAATCAAACTCAGTTTCATTCTATTCTACCTATAATCAAATTCATTCTATTGTATCTATTCCTATACATCAAACATATGCAAAAACAAGAGTACATAATCAAACTTAGTATAACATGCACAATAGCAGCAAAATCATTCTATTGTACCTATCTATACATCAAACATATGTAAAAATAAGAGCACATAATCAAACTTAGTATATCATGCACAGTAGTAGCAAATTCATTCTATTCAGCCTATCCCTATACATTAAACACATGCAAAAACCAAAGTGCATATAATTAACTTGAAATATATAATTGTGGTGTCATACCTATTTGTTAGGTACGTCGTATCAAAGCTCACAACGTCGCCAAAGTACTCATAAGCAGCACGACTTCTAGCATCAGCCCAAAAAGCATGCTTTATGTGATGTTGCTCATCCAATTTAACTTCGTAAAAGAAGTTGTGGTTTTGTTCTTGCATCCTATGAAAATACTGCATTAATGATTGCGCATCCCCCTCTTTTTCTATCACTCTGACACTTCTTCCTACATGATTCCGAAGATCTTTTTGAGTAAAAGTTAATTTATCATAGCCACCAGCAGCAGTTGCTAAGCTTTGATAGGTGTTTCTTATTGTAACACCGGCTTGATCATTGATCTCAACTATCCGTTTGGCATGCAAGCTTAGTTCCCTGTTATTTCTTATAGTCTTTGCCATGCTAGGACTAATAGCATGGTTGTGCTGGATATTCACAAAGGTTAACACATATTCCATCTTCTTATCCCTTTTTACAATAATTCTAACTTTACAATTTTGTTCGGAAGTTGGATTTGTCTTCTTTAGTGGATCAATTTTTTATATTCGATAACCAGCTCTAAAACATACCAAGATTTGGTATGTAATTTGTCTATTTTGAATAACCTAAAAAGTTTCATAATCTTTCACAGAGGAGAATGTGATCCTATGTTTGGAACAACCTAAAAACATAGATAATAAAAAATTTAATAAAATCAAATCAGGTATAAAAATGCTCTCAATTTTCTATGAATGAATAAGAAAAATTAGTAGTCAAGCACTAACCTGAGTATAATCAAACTCAGTAGTCAAATATAGCAATGATGCTAAATATAATCAAACTCGGTAAACATGATAATCAAACTCAATAGTCAAATATAATACTAAACTCCAACACATTCATAGAATCAGCATCATCATCTGATCTAAGCAAATGCAGAAATTTTAAACATGCAAACTACCAATTTGACTCCAATCCAGAAGCTAAACATTTTTCTCATTACATAAATTTAAAACATAAATTTTTCAGGATATAATCACACAACGTACATGATGTAAAAGAATCTAAGTGACATAATGAAGCCACATATCAGAAGCATAACTATTAGGAATTTACCTATGGAATAAGCTTGTGTATCAAAGGCAATTACTTCTGTATATGCAAATGCTTCCATTGGCATAAGCTTGTGACACTAATAAGAAATATATTGGGGTTTCATACATTCAAAGTATTAAAATCCTAATGGAAAGGGGACAAGAAAAGAATGGCATCAAGAAGAGGAATTTATTGGCATAAAGAGACACAGCGAAAACATAAAAGATAGATAAAGGTTTTTCCTACTAGACCTCTAAGATACCTGTTCTGGTTTGATGACTCTTCTCTACCCACTGAATTGTGGCTATGTCCTTCATGTGTGCAAGTTCAATCTTTTCAACCATACTTTCACCATCTTGTCCAAAGTGTGCAATTTGTCTTCCTTTCTTTTCATCATATTAATGCCTCCATAATTGATCAGTGAATCTACAAAGTCTGGAAAAGTTGATACAAAAATACTAGAAATTTCATGGTTAGATGTATGAGAAACTAAGGAATTCAATGACACTAATGCACTCTTGTCTAATTTAGAACTTTCTAGATCTCTCTCACAAGTGTATTTATTGCTCTCAGTTTCTTTGTCACTCATTGACTCCTCTCTTTCACTATTCTCATAGTTTCTCTCAAAACTATCACTTTCAATTAAATATTGATCCTTTTCACTCAAATACTCACTTTCTTTCTCTATTTGTTTTCTCTCTAGATTTTTAAATTTCTCACATCCCAAGAACCCAGTTAAAAAATTCTGCACTTTTGAGTCTTCCAAGGACACATCACTCTCTACAGCATACTCAACAAATTCTTTCATCTTTGGCTTTGAAGAAGAATGAAAGATAGGTGTAGAAGAAATCCTCTTGTTATGGCGATCTATCATTTGTTACACCTGCTCCCAGTCAATGGCCAATTTGACCAAATCCTCCATGGTTGCGTAACGGTAACGTTGGACTTTATCTGCAAGTTCTTCACGTAATCCAAACAAAAATCATTTCATAAGAACCTCTGGACTTCTTTTAATATTAACCTTGTCCATCAAATATAGAAACTCTTTGTGGTACTCCATCACTGATTGTGAACCTTGTTGCAACTTACAAAATCTTTCAAAAAATTCATTGTGGTATGATGATGGCACAAACTAATTCCTCATAATTTTTTTCATAATTTTTTTTAGATTTTTTTTGGGTTTTTTTTATTTTTTTTTGGCAGACACTGACTTAAAGATATAGAATAATTGCAAAACCAAAATAAATAAGATTTTTTTTTTGGAACTCTAAAGTAAATTTACAGAAATTGAAAATAAAGAGACTAAACAAAAATCCTGAAACGTGCAGATAAATAAAAATTTATCTACAACCTATAACTGATACTAGATGATAAGAAATATATTGGGATTTAATATATCTAAAGTATTAAAATCCTAATGAAAGGAAGATAAAAAAAGAATGGCATCAAGAAGAGGAATTTTGAAAAGCATTAATTTAGTAAACATTGACCAATAAATAAAATTTTGAAAAGCAATTTGATTTAGTAAATATTTGTGGACTTATTTGACAAAATAAAAAAATTTTGAAAATCAATTTAACCGTTTACATATTTATAATTTATTTATTGTAAGGGAACAATTACTGCTTCTGCCTTTTTTGTTTTCCTGCATATATTTTAGGCCATTACACCATATTTTTAAAGTGTGTGTGATTAAAAATATCACATATTTTATTTACTAAAAATAATTATTTTAAAAGAATTTAACTTTTACATAACTATCTAATAATATTTCTTTTATGATTATTTAAAGATATAAGAATTTTTAAATAAACCAGTGTTTTTATATAAAACGATTAATACAATGCTATGAAGCACGGATTCTCTCATGGTGCTGGCGTATCCGTGTCGGACGCGAATCCGATTCCGACACGCGACGGATACTTCAAACGAGCGTATCGACGGTGTGTCTTCTTGCGGTGCAGAATTTTGGTGGAGCTGTCACGAATCCAAACGAGTCCGATTCGATTAAGATGTTTACAAGACAGATATTTCTGCTGGACTACAAATCTTCAATTGATTTTGTGATTTTATGACCCGATTAACCAATTGTTTCTTTTTAATTTTAAAATATTCTAAAATTAAAACAAATCAAAATTTAAATTTAAAAATAAAATAATTAATAAATCAAAACCTAAATCTACTTACCGTTTATCTTTGGTAGCTTACTTAATGAAGATGAAGGGATATTTTTATTTTTTTATTTTTTTATTTCAAAAAACAAGCGAACCTCTTGTTCTTCCTCTTCGTCTTCGTCTTGGTTTTTGTTCCTGGTTTTCTTCTTCTTCTTCTTTTTCTTCTTCTTCTTTTCGTCATTCCGATGTTTATGGTTTCTAGTTGACGCCTAACACCAACAACCGCACCCGCATGGCCACCAACAAACACCGAGTAATTAAAACCTCTCACTTTCTCTTCTTATTCATCATCCTTTTCATTTCCATGCATGTTAATTAACTCGTTACTTCGTTCTTAATTTCCTGTTATTTGAATTCAGGTTACCACGCCATTAGCTGGTAATAGAGTAGAATTCATTATGGTTGGAACTATTCGTGTATCGCTTAACCTCAAGAATTTTTCACTTCCTTTTTCAACTAAACGCAATTCAGATACTGCAAAACCAAAACCTGCTTCCAGCTTCCGTGTTAATCAATTTGATATCTTCTTCAATGGAAAACGATATGCGCCGCAAGAAAAGAACAAGGAAATCTGCATTGAAGGGGAAAAAGAGAGGATGATACTGCGGCCTGGCATGGTTCTATTGAAGAAGTTCTTAACACATGATGAACAGGTACTAGATATAGAGATCTTAACTTCTTTCACTATGAATTGTTGAAATTAACCAGGATTCAAGAACTCTGTTCTCTTAAGCATTGTTGAAATTTGTCTAACTGGACTTAAGCCTTTAATTTATTCATTGTATCTGTTAGAAACTTAGAATTCATGATAGTAACTTGAGTAGGGGTGGCTGAATGCACAAGGGCGAGATTCGAACTCCAACAGTTACTTAAGCAGACGAGTGAGTTGACCACTCGACCAACCCAACTTAGATACTATGTTAATATATAATATACCAAATAGAAAAAGTCTAAAGAGCCAGCAATTTTTGTATTTTGTGGCCAGCACTTAACCATCAAAAGAAAAACGAAAGATCTCTCACCGTTAGATGTAATCTCATACCATTAAAAATACTATTGGTGGCCAATTGATGGTTACAAAACACAAAAATTGCTGGCCTCCTAGCACTCCTCTACTAAATATATTTTCAAAGTATCCATTGTAGTTTGCCTCATTAATCCTGAATGTCGCATCATAGTTGGTCTGCGTTATATCGAAAAAATGGTAGTTAATTAAGGCCATATTGCTCTGATAATTGTAGGTGGAAATAGTGAAAATCTGCCGTGAGCTTGGTCTTGGTCCTGGAGGATTCTATCGGCCGAGTTATGAGAATGGAGCTAAACTTCGATTGCATATGATGTGCCTTGGTCTAGACTGGGATCCTCAAACCGGAAAGTACGGAAATAAGAGGCTAGTTGATGGTAGTAATCCACCCAGTATTCCTGAGAGATTCAGAAAGTTGGTTGTAAAAGCAATACAAGAAGCACAATATCTAATAAGAAAGGAATGCAGAGTAAGCTATGCTGAGAGGATACTCCCTTCAATGTCTCCTGATATATGCATTGTCAACTTTTATAATAACTATGGAAGGCTTGGTCTTCATAAGGTCAGCTACTTTTCATTGTATTCTACAAACTTAGATTGCATAATTTGCTTTACACTTTCTGCTTAAATGTAGGTTAAATAAGATTGCTATTTTTATGGCTTTGGTCAAAAAAATTTTAGATGTAACTGAAATTATTCTCTTATCACCATCCTACATTTAGATCAACTTGGAATTGATACTTATATTTTGAACCATAGTTGCTAAGTTGATTTATACATGAGAAAATCTATGTACTCAACTTTGTTTTATTCATCCGGCTCAATTTTGTTGTTTGCCATTATTTGGTGGTAGAAACTCAAGTATAGTCAACTTTATGTGAAATTGATAACTGAGAGCTGTAAGATAAAAATATAATCAAATTATTTAACGGTTTTCAGCTATCGAACTTCAGTAAAGTTGACTGCACTTGAGTTTTTACCTTATTTGGTAACTAAGAATGATTTGACAAACTCCTTTCTTTTTTAAAAAATGATTGGATTGGAACAAATTGCGCAGGATCGCGACGAAACGCCAGAGAGTATCCAAAAGGGGTTGCCTGTTGTGTCCTTCTCCATTGGCGATTCGGCGGAATTTATTTATGGTGATCACAGGGATGTGGATAAGGCGGAGAATGCAGTTCTAGATTCAGGAGATGTGGTGATATTTGGTGGTGTATCTAGGCTTATTTTCCATGGAGTTTCATCAATCATACCAAACTCAGCACCAAAGAAATTGCTTCAAGATATTATGCTCTCTCCAGGGCGCCTCAATCTTACATTCAGACAGTATTAACACCCTCATATTTGTTTATATAACTGTATGTGACTTGTTCATAATCTCAACCTGCACTGAAATATATCTGGTTTCGTCTAGTTTATGATATGAATTTTTTACCAACAAAAATGATTCACAATGTGCTGTTAAATGATTTAATGAGAGATATCGAAAGGGTCTAATTTCAATCGGTAATGCTGGGAAAAATAACCTAAAATTATCGTATTTAATTAACATTCATAATTACACACCTTCATTATATATAATCTTACTGAGGAACAATACTACATGAGGAACAAAATTTATTATTGTTGACGAATATTTGGTCAAGAAAAATATTTTTATACTGAATTCTAAATTCTAAATTTTTTTACCCTAATTTCTAATAATATAAAAACAAAATATTAGTTCAAC
>NC_029786.2:96597789-96610344 GCF_000816755.2 Arachis ipaensis | reverse complement strand
TAAGTAATAATGATTATTTTATTTTATAATAAAATTATTTCATCGAATTAGTTTTTTAACATATAAAGTAATATCTTAAATTAATTATTAATCCTAAAAAAAATTATAATTAATCATTATAAACTTTTTCATTGAAAATAACATAACAAATAATAAGTATCAAAGTCTCAAACATAAGTGCATAACAATAATAAAACAAACATATAATCCACAGTCCACACATAAATTCTACTATAATTAAAACAAAACACACAACATAATTCATAAATCAACAAGACACCCGAAAAAAATCCTTAAATCAATCCACATAAATCATTATCAACTTCCAAATCAATAAAATTTGAATCTGATCCGGAAGTTGAAACACCGCCTCGCCTAGCACCTTGAGGATTCACATCTTCACCTTCACCTACAATTAGAAGAATACCCAAATTTAGAACAAGATATAAATACTAAATTAGTAACTAACAATCTAATTACCATCAACGAAGCCTTTATTCCAATTGCGAGTACAAATCACAGCTTCAACATTTTCTGACAACATTCTACTTCTATATTTGTTAATGACATGAGCTCCAATACTAAAGGCAGATTCCCATGCAACCGTAGTAATTGGAATACTCAATAAATCACGTGCCATGATTGATAACTTCGGATAACGACTCTCATAATTTCCACCATTCCAAAACATCTAAATCTTTAAAGCAATCCTTTGACAAAAGTGGCTCCTCCAAGTATGTATCAAGTGGATTCTTTCCACTAGAGACCTCAGCTTGATGGTTACGTTTCATCAATTTCTAGCAAAAAAGAAATAATCACATCTTGTTAGGATAGAATAATGACAATCAATAATATAAGAGAATTAAAATATGTTAAACATTACTTACGCCAACAATCGCAAGTCGCTTCTTGCTTGCACTTTCAGGGGTATGAGTCATGGATGAAGACTGAATACTAGGTCCTTGTGCTTCAACAGCTGGCGGAGAATTCTTGTCATATTTTTCAAAAGGCTTGTATAATTTCTTTTTCACATGTTCCACCTTTTCTTTTGCAGTCTCAGCATCAATCTCTTCATACATAAGCTCTAAAGTAGAAATCTTAATCCTAGGATCAAGAATAGCACCAAATGCAAGAATGACACTATACTTTTCCCAATACTTCTTAAATTTGTTCATCATCTTTTCTCCCATGCTCCTTAGAAGCTCATCTTCACTTCTCAAACTTTCCATCAAAACACATTGAATATGATAGACTTGTAGAAAATACAAATTCGAAGTAGGGTAAGATGTGCCAGAAATCAAATTAGTAGTTTCATAAAAAGGGTATAAAAATTCACATATCCTTTCAGCTCTCCCCCATTCACCAACTGAAGGACAATACTTATAAGCATGATCGTTGCCTTCAAATACTCAAAGGCCTTCCGATACTTGATAGCACTTTCGAGCATAATGTACGTAGAATTCCATCGAGTAGTAACATCTAGATGCAACCCACTTATAAAATTCAAACCATGAATCGCAGAAACACATTCTTTAAACCTTATAATTCTACTTTCCGATCCCCTTACATATTTCACACTTTTCCTAATCTTATCCAATGCATCATGAGTAATTTTTAATCCATCTTGTGCAATAAGATTCAAGATATAAGCAGAACAATGAATATGAAAGAACTCCCCATCACACAACAACCAATCATGCATATTTAATGTACTTTTGAAATGATCTTGGCATGTATCATTAGCAGATGCATTATCTAGTGTAAGAGTCATAATCTTCTTTTCAATTCCTCACTCATTTAAAAGCTCAAAAATCTTGGAAGACAATTCAAATTCCGTGTGAGGAGGAGGCATATGACAAAAACTCAAAATTTTACTTTGCAATTTCTAAGTTGAATCAACAAAGTGAGCAGTTAAGCATAAATAACCCTTTGTAGTGATGGATGTCCACAAATCAGAAGTCAAACAAATTCTATTAGGAATGCTTACTAAAGTACTTTTAAGCTTTTCTTTTTCCCTTGTGTAAATTTTCATCACATCCTCCTTAAGAGTATTTCTAGTAATCAAGCCTAGAGTTGGACTGATGTATCTTACCCAATTCTTAAATTTCTTATTATCAACAATAGAAAAGGGAACATCACAATCAATCACAAAGGCAGCAAACATCTCACGCAATACATGATTATCTATCTTGAGAGCTCCCATTTTATTTTGCATTTCTATCAAAGTTTGACCAATATCCTCAAAGTCTATTTTCATGCACCTGTCTAAATGACGCTTAAGTGACGATGTCCCATATGGTTTACCACCAGCCTTAAACTTCTGTTTGCATCCATTACATTGAGCACGATCTATACCATCATCACCAGGTCCAAGCTTTGTGAAATATCTCCACACATCAGATGTTGTTGCCTTTGTCTTTTTCTTTTTAATATCTTATGCCGTTTCAGATGTTTCCATATTTTCAGGATTTTGTGTTACATTCCCACCATCAACTTCCATAGAGAAAGAGTTATCCATAGCAAAATCAACAACTCAACCTAAATAACACAAATACATCAGAACAAGTATGAAAGAAGCAAAGCATCAGACCTGAACCATCAATGAATTTCAATAATTTTGCATTGAAACAAATACACTAAGCATCCCAAAAAGGCAAAAAACAGTAAAGCAACTATCAAAGAAAACATATCAACATAAATAAGAAATTAACAATAAACAGTCAATAGCATATTCAATCAAGCTACCAAGCCACCAAACTAGTTTCGATGTTTGACTTCATTCATAAATTAGAGGTTAGTTAGCATTTTAAAAATAGGAAAAAGAAGCTGTCCACAAAAGCATAAAGAATCTGTCCAGTAAAACAAATATCAGTTAAACAAATTCACAAAAAATTTGAAAAGCAATATATGATTATATGATAGTCATAAAGCCCTAACAAAAACAAAGAATAGGTAAATTGTAATCACAGTTCCTTATTTAAAAAAAAAAAAAGATAAAAATCTTCACTTACCTGAAAGTCTGAAACACAGCCGCCAAGAAGCAGAGGAGGAGAGAGGAGCACGTCGGGATTCCGTCGGAGACTGGACACAACCGTCGAGGCCCGAGAGGCAAAGGAGCCAAGGAGGAATGAGAAGAGGATAAAGTAGAGGGAAGACCAAACAGCGCCGCCGGGAGTGCGATTCGATGAGGACTGGCGCGAATCGTGATGAGACAGGGACCGGCGACTGAGAGGCCGACGACGATGAGCTGCAAAGGAGGAGAGATGAGCAGAGATTAGAGTAGAGGCAAGACCAAACAGCGCCGCCGGAAGTGCGATTCGGTGAGGCAGCGACTGGTGACCGGGAGACTGACGACGATGAGCTGCTGAAGGAAGTCGAAGCCTCGAGGGCGAGGCGATGGTCAGGGTCTCAGGGACAAGGACTCATCGACTCAGGGTCAGGGTCTTACTCTCAACTCTCATTCTCTCAAGGAGTCAAGGTCAAGAAAGCTGGGAAGGGAGAATGGGAAATTAGGGCCGACTGTGTTGATTGTGGGAAGGAAAAGTAAAAAATTTTTATTTATATGATATATAAAATTACAAAAATGCCCTTAAAAAAAAGATGCCAGTCCACCGGGCCAGCCCGTCCCGCCCCGCTCTGCCCTGCGAGTTTGGCGGTGCGGTTTAGGCGGTTTTTTAAAATTTGGTGGGTTCAAAATTTCGGCCCGACCCACCTTTTTTTGATGGTTTTGACGGTTTGACCCGGCGGGTTCGACCCGTTTTGCCACCGCTAAAAATAATATGATACATTTGGTGGTGACTAATATTATAATGTTAGTATATGATAATATAACTAAATATAAATGTATATATCAAGTGTTATCTTAGCTTATTAAAGAGAATCACGTACCTATCAGATAGATAAGCACAACTGTACAAGCGTTCATCCCTTTCATCTCGAACATTCCACATGTCAAAGGTATTGCCATATCTTGTCTTTAGCTTCCAATTATTTGGTTTGAGGTGTCACTCTTGGTTGTTTTTCCCTTCTCAAAAATGCTTTTATAATGGGTTATAGATTCAATAATGGAAGAAAAATATGCATTTATGTTATTATATCTTAGAGGAGTGATAGGGGCAGCAACTTTTGAGATTTGTAGTCATTAAATAGTCATTAATAATGATTTTAATGGTATAAGATTGATGTAAAATTTCATCCAATGGCTCATTTTTTTTTGTTGATTACATGCTGACCAGAATTTAAAAAAATTGCTGGCCCTAAACTTTTCCTATATCTTATACTTTATTTAAATTAATATCTACTGTTTTAAAATTTTAATATTCTTATTTTCCACTTTTAAATCATATTAATGTGTTTAATTGACACAGTTTTGAAATTTTAGATAATCTCATCAACTCTAACACATTCAAATAATCAAATGGATATGATGATGAGGATTCGGTTGTGGAATCCTACTTGGCAAACAAACTAACACGCAAAGGTTCCATTAGAATAATAAGCTTGAATGTTGAGAACCTAAGCTATTTTGTTTTCTGAACCTTTATGATTTATTTTTCTTTATTTACATCTTCCAAAACGAGTTAGGGTCGTCTATGCATCGGAGTTATCATGATGATGATACATTATAATTTAATATTCATCATTTTTATTCAATCTAACTACTAAACCATGGCCACAAACAACTAATGTCAATTGTTTATAGTGGAAATGAATCATCATCATGGGTATGACTATGACTCTAGGAGTGAACTTTTTTTTTCTTTTGCAACATAAGTGAAACACCATGCATATCTTGATTACTATATGACCCATATCCACGTAAAAAATAAAAAAAATTAGGTTGGCAACAAATAGTGTAACATCCTTGTTCATGCTAAAAGGATATATAAATATATAGTTTTAAAATTAATCTTAGAAGAGAAATTTGTTGACATTGGCATATTAATAATTGACCTATCTCCTTTGCCAATTTGCCATCATCACGCTAAAACTTTTTTACGTAATATAAATAAGAGTTTAATTTTGATTTTGATGATGTAAAGCGTTTTATATAGTCGTGTTTTTTATGATCATTCATGTAGTTAATGTAAAATATAGTTATTTTTATTGATGTGATATTATGTAATTAGATAAACGTATAAAATTACTTTATGCTAGATATCGGTGGCTAAGAGAAAGAAAAGTTGAATCTTGGCCTCTTTTTATTTCGTTTAATTAATTTTGGAGTTGAATGGATCTTTTGGATTTTGGAGTGCTGCCTCGGATGAAAGATAAGAGATTATTTTATTTTATCTCTTCTCGAGAGAGGAGCCAAAACAAAATTACGTGTTAGGTGTATTATGGAAAGTTTAGCTAGATAGAATAATTAGGAGATGATTTTGTTTGTCTCCTAAAATGCATAATCAAAAACAAAGAAGAGAAAGAGAAGTGACACAGAGATATATCCTGATTCAGCTACTCAGTGCAATGTAGCCTACATCCAGTTTCCATCACAATAATGACAGAATTTCACTATCTTTGAACAAGATTACAAACTCCAATTTTCCTATGATTCTACTCAATCCTATATGGGACAAATTCAATTTCTAACCCAAACCAGATTTGACTAAGAACTCACCCTATCTTTCAACAACAAAGTGTTCACCCAACTTGCAAGAAAATTTTCTCAGGATCATGAGTCATGACACAACCGAAAAACTTACAAAAGATTTTTGAAATAAACACTGGCTTTTATCTAAGTCTAACTCTCTTACCTTTTTCCATTCAATGACTTTTTCATATAATTCTCACAGTATTGCCTTTTTCCATTGAAAATAAAGAAAGAGTAGATTGAGAAAATAAGATATTCAATGAGAATTATGAAGGAGAAGAGTGCAATAGCTTTGTAAGCTATAGGAACCCAAACATTGTGCTCTCACTCTTTACTTCAATCCTTGGTCGTTTACCCCTTTAATAGAGGAGTGAAGTTTCCAAAGTTTGAAACTTGCTTCAGCACTTCTTTGACTTCTTCTCCCAAAAATCAGAAGTCGTAGTAGCGTCACAGAGGAGAGATAAAGTAGAAGCAGTGACTAGGGGTATAAGTTATCGAACCGAACCAAAATTTACCACAAAACCGTTTTTGGTTTGTTTTTTGGAATTAAACTGATCGGTTCGAGTCAGTTTTTGGTTGGCTCGGCAGAAACAGAACAGAACCGAGGAACGGGTGCAGTAATGCTTGTTTTAACAAATTTGCCCTTTAACCTAAACTGAGCCGTTTGTCTCCGTCGCCGAGCAGCAGTCTCTGTCACCGAACAGTTCCTCTTCGTCGTCGAGCAACAACCTTAGTCTGATCCCTCTCCTGTAACTCACGATGCCTTCGTCAGAGGTGAGTAATTTTGTGTATTCACAATTTGTTGCAAGTTATTAGATGTTGTTGTTGCTGGGCTGTTGGAAAGAAAGTATAGTCACAACTTGCTTATTTTGTTTCATAAAATATGTTGCTGTTACTGAATTAATTTGTTGGGAACAAAGTATATTTACAATTTTTTTTCCTTCATCACCATCTAGATATATATCTATTTTTGCTTCATTTATTTTCTCCATCTAGTAAGCTTTAGTTATATTATTATTAGGTGAATTATTATGATTTTGAGTTCTTGTTTGGTACTGATGATGACTAGCTAGGGGGAGCCTCTATGGCTCTGTCATGTGAGCCTGAAAGGAAATTTTCCTATTGTGGCTAAGTTTGATCTTTATATGGCTCTATTTATGACTTGTTTACCGTCATGAATTTCCTCTTCCTTATCAGGACTTGACCTCTCCTTTGTCATCGTTTGGGAGAGGGAAAAAAAAGAAAGAAAAAAAGACAAGAAAAATAGTAATCAAGAAACATTGGTGGGTGACTTATAATAGTTTCGTTTATACTGTCGTAATGGATTATTTTCATGTCATTTAGGATAGCAACAAGCACTTGAATTTTATTTAACTTCAACATAAATTTAAGACTGGTGGCTGCCAAGAGTATTATTATTAAGTGATTAGTGATTGCCTTTAGTTGCTTGCAATATATTTATTACAATACCTAGTAAGTCTATTCTGTTAGTTTCACCTAATGCTTGTTTGAGCTGACTCAATGAGATTAGTTACGAAGTGAGGAGT
Source organism: Arachis ipaensis (assembly GCF_000816755.2). Lineage (NCBI taxonomy): Eukaryota > Viridiplantae > Streptophyta > Magnoliopsida > Fabales > Fabaceae > Arachis > Arachis ipaensis. The sequence continues at coordinate 96,603,207 of NC_029786.2, read as the reverse complement.
TACTACTTTTGGATTAATCTTTTCAATTGTGTGTAGGTCTTTACCATGACTAAAACCCCAAAGTGGTCCTTGAGATTGGGCGAGTTACCCATACTTGTCCTTGACTTTCAAAATTCCCTAACAGCATCCCTGACATTCAGCTCCGGGACCCATAGTTGCCCTGCAACCCTTTCCGGCGCCAAGTCAGCAAACGGAGGGATGATCTGGCACCTCCAATGCCACACTGGAGCCAGCAACGGCTAGCTGATGTGGCAAATCTGAATTTTGTACCAAATCTGGTCCCTGGTCCCATTAAAACCCTAAAAGCTAAGATCATCCTCTTCATTGCCTGAGCTTCAAACTGCTGCTGCTGATTCCTTCTCAGATCATCCTCTTCATCACCTCCAGCTCCAGGTAATAACACATACAGATCATATGCCTTCCATTTTGATCTGCCATTTCTCTATTTCCTGATTGCTTGCTGCTGCTACCATAATATGAATGTAACTTGGCTAAATTTCAGTTTCCTCTAAAACTGTAATCACTCAATACTCAAAACTATAAGCTGCCGCTGCTTTTGTCAGTTTGCAATTGTTTGATGTAGCATTGCATTGTGTTACTTACTGTAGACATGTGTTGCAAATGCAAATGAAAAAGGTGACAAGGCTTCCTTGATTCCTCACTCCAGACGGCCTGCACTCCCCTCTCTGCAAATACCCCCATGGTCATTAGATGCCGCATTATCTTCTTTCGCAAAGACGGATGGTCCTTCCACATCCACCTACTTCAAGGACCCTCTCTCTTAATGGTAAAGGTTCATTCTCTCCATTGTCAAAGGTTGCCCACTCATTACCGGTTACTCCAATCGTATCTTTGGGTCAAGAAAGTGTACATGGCAGACATCTGGGATGTGCTTCTGATTTAAATGTATGCCTCTTTTCTTCAATCAAGGCAACTGCGCTTGCTAAAATTTTTTACATTTTGTATGTTAAACTGGTATATGATTTTAAACTATGCTGCATTGATGAATATTTCCATTCTTATATAGACAATGGTTGTCAAGCAGCATATAACTCGATCACTTTCGGTTCCAGTTGATGCCAAAGCCAGCAAATTGAGGTGCACTCAATCTAGGGTCTTGATTCGTATCATTTCAGCCAGGCGGCATCTTGCAACTGTTGATGGAACTTCAACTGGTGATTCTTCAGTCATGGAGATTGGTAATTGCTTGAAATATATGTAGAGCATATAATTTCTTGCAGGTTCCCATTTTACATTTCTTGATCAAGAATCACAATCTGAAATATTCAGTTATGAGTTCTGACTTTCAAGAACTATTAAATATTTGGCACTTAACCATATATAACATGATATTGGTAACGCTTTGCATCGTTTAATAGACATTATAGATGAAAGAAATTTGGTGGCTTCTAGGTGATATAATCTTTAGTGCGTTTCTCATAGACAATCTTAGAGACTATAGCCTTTTATAGCCCTTCCATGTCAATTGCTGACTAACTCTCGAAATTAAAGGCTAGCAAATTAAATAAACTTTACATTGAAGTTAACTTATTCATTTCTATTTTCAATCATCAATTTTGTCAATTTCAGATTGTCTTTAAGTTAGGATTCCTAGGTATTTCAGATTATAGCCTTTTATAGCTCTTCCATGTCAATTGCTGACTAACTCTCCCCTTTCTAGTTATTGAGGATGCTACAGTAGATATTCCAGAGGAAGAAGCAGTTTGTAGGATTTGTTTGGCAGAGCTCGGGGAAGGAGAGAATACTCTTAAGATGGAATGCAGTTGTAAAGGTGATCTTGCACTTGCTCATCAAGACTGTGCAGTAAAGTGGTTTAGTATTAAGGGCAACAGGACCTGCGATGTCTGCAAGCAGGATGTTCAAAACCTCCCGGTAACACTATTGAAAATTTATGATCGTCAACCCCCTGCCAGACAGCCACCAAATGTGCCACAACCAAGGGAAATAGCTTATTACCAAATGGTCCCTGAAGGAGAGAAGAAGAGATACTAGTTATAATAACGATTCTTAGCTTTTAGGGTTTTAATGGGACCAGAGACCAGATTGGGTACAAAATTCAGATTTGCCACATCAGCTAGCCGTTGCTGGCTCCAGCGTGGCATTGGAGGTGCCAGATCATCCCTCCGTTTGCTAACTTGGCGCCGAAAAGGGTTGCAGGGCAACTATGGGTCCCGGAGCTGAATGTCAGGGATGCTGTTAGGGAATTTTGAAAGTCAAGGACAAGTATGGGTAACTCGCCCAATCTCAGGGACTACTTTGGGGTTTTAGTCCCAAAATGCTCTAAAGTTGACTAGTTTTTCACTTTTTTACTGTCTCTTTGAGTCAAGACTTCTTCATTTTAAGATTTTATAGCTATCTTTTTTTTTCAAAGATCCTCAATTTTATTATGGTTTAATACTTTATTATTTAGTATGTTTCATAATTGGTTGCTGTTGCATAAATGTTAGAAACAATATTTTTGAACAAGTTTGAATACTGTATTTTATTGTTTATTGTTATGTTTATAATTTATAATCTATATTATGTTTATGTTTATAATTTATATTGATTTCTTTGTTTTGTTTTTGTAGAAATTGCACCAACCGGAGAAGATGATGATGAATCTGGTGTGGATTTAGATTAAGCATGGTGGCTCTTTTGGTTTTTATTTGGTTTAAAGTGGCTGTTTCAATTTTTAGTATGTTTTAAAGTGTGTTTGTTTTTGTTGTTTGCTAGACATTTTTAATTGTCTTTGTTTTTATGTTTAATTATTGGGACAAGTTGAAATTGTATTGAATTTAGATGTGATATACTCTTGTTATTCTAGTTTATTGACGGTTTTAAACTTCATTTTATGGTGATTTAAATTCTAATTATTAGGTTTAAAAAAATCAAAAAAATCGACCGAACCAAACCGCTGTTGGTTTGGTTTGATTCGGTTCGGTTATCCAAAAAGCAGCAAACCGAACAGTTGGCATCACTATAGAACCGAATAGGTCGGTTCGGTTGGTTTTCGATCCAAAACCGAACCAAACCAAACTGATTACACCCCTAGCAGTGACTGAATCATACATGCATCCATATCTTCTATCTTCTCTTTCATCCTTTTTTAAATTGCTCTTGAATCTGAACCATGCATTCTTGCTTTGGCTCCAAGTTTGATTCTTGAGCGTTGATTCACATTAGAGTTTCATCATCTTCAATGTCTTCAACTTTCTGAATCTGTGTATGCAAGGAGAAGATTTTTTCATCGAGCTTCATTGAAGCACAAATTTGAAAACTCCTTTTTGTGATTTGTCATTTGAATGTGGTCTTGTCTTTAGCCTTAACCTCTTTGACTTTCTCTTCTTGCTTGAATTTGGTAACTCCCTTTTGTTCTTTGATTTTGTCCTAACTCAGAGCTTCCCTCTTTCTTTCTTTTCTTCTGGGCTTTCACGTGGGTGATAGGAAAGAGAGAAGAGACAGAAGAGAGAGTTTAATTTCGGTGGTGAAGTGAATTGGTTCAGATGCAAAGGGAACTCATTCTCTTTAGTTAGCAACCAAGTGAATGAACCACCAATTTGGACTTGTTTATGGATATGGACTCACTTCCTCAATTTGAGGCCTGAAACATTTCTTTGTTTCAGATAGGAATGAGGCATTCTTTTATTTTTGAAGGGAAATTGTTGTTGTGACTAAAAACTATTTCCTTGATCTTGTGTGTAAGTAGGTCAGACGCAATTTGGACTTATTTTCTTGTTTTTTGGGTCAGTGTTGATTAAATTAATTTCCTGCACACTAAATAAACTAATCATATACATAATTGATTTTTTTAATCCAATAATAATGTTTAGTCATCATCTATAATATATTGTTAGTTCTTCAAACTCAATAATTTCTCCCTTAATGACAAATATTATGAAATGAATTAAAAAAGAAATAAGAAGAGTTTTAAGAATTTTCTTTTGATCTTTCTTTTGGTTTGAAAACTCTCCCTTTCTTTTAATCACTAGGCTTCCCCTGAATGTTTGCATTTTTCATCCGAGATGAACAAACTTTACATAAAAATAATCTCAAACATCCAAGAATTATCCAAACAGTTTTATATCTTAGGAAACCTGTTTGATCACTAGTCAATACTTACAAAGCTATTTATTTGTTCAAAAAATATCATCAAACAGCCTTAAAACAACCATTAATCAGAGCTACTTAGTCAAAAACTCAGGTACCAAACTGAGCCATGATCAATAAGTATAATCAATATTCACCATCAGAGTAATATGTATAATCAGAGCAGTATACATAATCAGAGCTGCAAATAGTAATTTTAAGGGTTAAGTACGATTTTGGTCCCTAAAGTAAGGGCTAAAAATTTTTTTCGTCCCCGACCTTTTTTTTGCTACAAAATGGTTCCAAAGATTTAACTTAGTTTTAAAATCATCCTTCGGACGAAAATGCCCTTCCCCTTCTTCCCCAAAATCAACTAATGTAGAACCAGAAGCTGAAGCTGAACCAGACGTTGGAGCAGAAGCAGAAGCAACACCAATAAAACAAACAACCAACAGCACAACAACAAAAACAACAACAACAACAACAACAACAACAACAACAACAACAACAACAAATGGATAATGGAATCAGCAGAAGGACAACAACAAAAGCAAGAACCCAGAAGATAATGAAATCAGAACAACAACAACAACAACAACAACAACAACAAAAACCCAGAAGCAGAGAAGAAGAAGAACCCAGAAATATCATCATCAGAAGAAACACCAGAAAATCATCATCATCGTCAAGAACCAAGAAAAACAAGAACTCAGATGCAGAACTCAGAATTTAAAAAACAAAAAAAATCATCATCGTCGTCGTCAAAACTCATAATAACAAAACTCAGAACTAAATTCTTCCTCTTTCATTAACAAAACTCAGATGCAATTACTATAATCAGAAGCAGTATCACCAATAATAAAACAACCACAATAATTGTGAAGGGTGAATCAACAATGGTGAATCAACAACAGCAACAACAAAAGCAAACATAGAAGCAGAAGTAGAAGCAGAAGGCAGAAAGCAGAAGCAGAAAAGCAGAAGCAACAACAAGGCTCGATGGCGACGGGACCTCACTCCAGCGGCGGCGACGGGACAGGGCTCGATGGCGACCGACGATGGCGATTCGCGATGAGGACAACGGCAGGGCGTGGGTGGACGCAGTCTTCATCAGCTCCTCCGTGCTTCTTTTCTCTTCCTCTCCGCTTCTCTTTCTCTCTTCCTCTACTCGCAGTGACGCGAATCCAAGCCAGCGGTGATGCCAGCGAACTGTAGTTGTACTAGTGCGACGAAGGAGAGGATCTGTAGCGGTGGTGGATGGTGGTTTCGGTGGTTTCGTTGGCATGACCTCCCCCGTTCCCTTTCCCCCTTCTTCTTCCTTGCCCCCCA
>NC_029786.2:96589409-96597710 GCF_000816755.2 Arachis ipaensis | reverse complement strand
ACCCTCTGCGTGATTCCCCCTTTCCCCTTCCCCTTTGTTTTCTTTCTTTTTTTTTTTAAATTTTTTTAGTTAGGGATAATTTGGTAATAAAATTTAAATTTTTGATAAAAAATACGATTTTAAAACTAAGTTAAACTTTTGGGATTATTTTGTAGCAAGAAAAAGGCCAGGGATGAAAAAATTTTCAGCCCCTACCTTAGGGACCAAAATTATACTTAACCCTAATTTTAAAAACAGAAACTGCAGCCTGCCTCAAGTATCATGATAATTTCAATTCATTTTCACACAACACTTACTCCTCTTTTGTTATCAAGGAGGGTAAAACTGCACAAAAGATGGTTCAATATGCAAGGCATAAGTGCAAAATAAGTAATTGTGTTAGTGTCAAAGTTAAGTGCCTACGACTATTACAGTCATCTAACAGTAAACAGTATCCAAACAAAAAAATCCAAAGACCAAAAGTCAGAAAAGCAAATTTTTAAACAGCAGCAACATCAAACAGGGGGCTAGACATCAGATCTCTCACCCTCGGTTTCAAGAAGATCTTCTTTTTGCTCGGACATTGCTTAATCATCTTCCAAGGAATCTATGTATTTGAGTAGCTCTTCAACTCATCTTTTAGATTTTCTAAAGGAGTTCTCATTTTGAATTGCTAGTTTTCTAGATTGTTGGCTCGAGTTGATCATTTGCATAGTGAAATTCACAAATTCTTGTAAGACGTCCTTGACAATGCCATTAATTAAGTACTTGTGAGAGGATGATGTCCCTATAGCAAATGGAGGAGGAATACTTTCATCATCATCTTCTTCTAAAACCATGTCTTTTGTTGCCTTTGTGCCCTTTCCTTTAGATTATTTTACTGCAGCACCGCTCTTAAGATATGAAATTTTATTTTCTTGTGTTTCATTGCTCAGATCAACACCAAAATACTCAAAGATGCAAGTTAAAAATATGCCATATGAAAGAAAAATACTGTTATCACTTTTGATACAGTCATACATATGGTGCATCATCAAGTAAGCAAATGAGATTTCAGATTTGTTGAGTATTGCATAGAGGACCAAGGTATCACAGAGAGTGATTCTTTGAAATGAACCACTTTGGAGCATAAGTATGTGAGTGATGAGGCAGTGAAATTGGATTTTGGTTGGACCTAAGGCTCTATGATTGGAGGTAACACCATCCATGAGGGATATATTTTCACATATGTTAGCCAATACATATTTGTGTGAAATGTTCAGATTATTATCCTATTTTCCGAAAATGTAGATATTGACATTAGCATCATAATAATCAAGGGTTTCACCAATAGTTTCTTTGTTCAAATTTGGTAGCCTTTAACATATGAGTGAATAGATTCTTCACTATAGTACATGTTTGCATAAAATTCTCTGACCAAATCAGGATAGATAGGCTTTCTAATTTTAAAGAATTTTTTTCCAATCTAAGTAAACAAAGTTTCAATGAAATCAATTTCTTTTTTGGCTAATGCTTTTAGGTCAGCAACATAAGATGAGCACTGAGGTCTTTTGGAAACAATATCTTTATGGAACTCAAAATTCATAATTGAAAAAAGTGGAGAGGATCATAATGAGAGTGAAGGCGGTTACCGAATTGAGATTTAAAACCTACTGGATCAGTATTAGTAGGTTCTTTCACTGAGTTAAGGAAAAATTTTCTGTTACTTTTGGAGGGGCGACTGGAAGGAGCTGAACGTCCTTGCGGACGATAGGATAAACGAGGAAGAGGAGTAATTGGTGGTTCTTCATCCGTCATAGATTTTTTTTCTTTTACCATATTTGCCCTAGAAGTTTCTGCATCTTGTGGTACCGAAGAAGGTCTGCGAGAGGTGGTTTTGGTCCTTGCCATAGGTTCGGATATAGGAGAGGAATGTGAGGAAAACTGTGAATGTAGGTGTGGACCTGTCCCTTTTGTGGATGGTTTTATGGAGATCGAATAGTCCATGTTCCTCTTCCGTGGCAACTTTCTTTCACATGGTTAATGAAATAATGAATGTGATGAAGAGAATGTGGGTGTGGTGGAGAAGGTGAGAAATTTTCGAGTAATAACTGCTTTAAATACTTAGTGCCTCCCCCTTTTTGAAAATAGAAAAGATAAATGAAAGGGGTTTTGAAAATATTTGAATTTTAAAACAAATGCAAGCAGTTTGAAAAAACAAGACAGTTATAAGATTTTGAAAATCAGAAAGTGATTTGACTTGAAGAAAAATCCTTAAAAGCAAATACCTTTTTGATGTGAATGATCAAAGCAAGCAATGAGGTCTACTTCATAAAATAGAATTTTTTCTTCTTGGGCCCAATGGTGGTTTTAAGGAAACGCAATGGACTACCAAGGATTTAGTTTTGACCCATATCAATTAGAAGTATCAACACTTAGTCTGAAATTCAAGAAACCTAAAGAGAGTTATCATTTGTCTAGTTTTATCTCATGTCAACCTGAGAGACAAAAACAACCAGAAAACAGTTTAATCATATTTAGTTCAAAAACTCAGCATCAACAATTTCTAATACAGTTTTTAATTTACAAAATCTATCTTCACATAGAGGTTTTGTAAAAATATCAGCCAATTGATCCTCAAATTTCACAAATTGTATGTCAATTGTTTCCTTTTGCACATGTTTTCTAATGGAGTAAAATCTCACTTCAATGTGCCTGATTTTTTAGTGTAAAACAAGGTTTTTGAAAATGTTAATTTCACTCATATTATCACAAAGTTAAAGGATACTATTGACTTACAATTTATAATCTGTAAATTGTGTTTTCAGCCATAAAAATTGTGAACAACAAGAAGAAGTGGCTATGATTCAGCCTCAGCAGTGGATAATGCAACAGTAACTTGCTTCTTGTTTGACCACACATTCAAGGAATGTCTAAGAAAGCAACAAATTCCTAAAGTGCTTCTTCTATCAATACGGTCTCTGACAAAATCTTCAACACAATAACCAACTACACAAAACTCATCAGATTTGGGATATCAAAGACCAAAATTAGCAGTGCCATTAATGTATCTAATGATCCTTTTTACAGAAAAAAAGATGTGATTCTTTTGGATAAAATTAGAATCTAGAACAAACTCCAACACTTTGAATAATATCTGGTCTAGAGAAAGTTAGATACATGAGAGATCCTATCATTCCTCTATACTTTGTTTCATCAACATCTTTCTCCATTTCATCCTTTTCAAGTTTAGAATTTGGATGCATATGTGTACTCATTGATTTGGACTTTTCTAAACCAAATTTCTTTACTGACTCCTTGGCATATTTACCTTGATGCACAAAAATTCCATTAGTAGTTTGTTTGATTTGGAGTCCTAGAAAAAATGTGAGTTCTCCTATCATACTCATATCAAACTCACTAGTCATTAATTTTTTAAACTCAACACATAAGACTTCATTAGCCGATCCAAACATAATATCATCCACATAAACTTGAACAAGAATGAAATGTTCATTAGATTCTTTAATGAAAAGAGTTGTATCCGTAGTTTCCCTTTGAAAACTATTTTTCAATAAGAAGGAGATAAGTCTTTCATACCAAACTCTTAGAACTTGTCTCAAACCATAAGTGCTTTAGAGAATTTAAAAACATAGTTTGGGAGGTCTTTATTTTCAAAACTGGGGGTTATGTTGTGTATACTTCTCTATCAATAAATCCATTCAAAAATGCACATTTAACATTCATTTGAAAAAGTTTAAACCCTTTGTGGGTTGCATATGCAAGCAATAATCTTATTGCTTCCATTCTTGCAACCGAAACAAATGACTCATTAAAGTCAATGCCCTTCTCTTGGTAATACCCTTGAACTACTCATCTAGCTTTGTTTCTAACAACACTACTATTCTCACCCAATTTATTTCAAAAGATCCATTTAGTACCTGTTACTTTCTTACCATTTGAAATAGGTACCAAAATCCAAACTTCGTTATTTTCAAATTGGACTAATTCTTCCTCTTGTCTTGACCCATGAAGGATCATTGAGTACTTCCCTCACGTTTTGAGGTTTCACTTGTGAGATAAGAGCAAGATTATTAAGTTCAGTCCTTCTTCTACTTGAGAATCTTGTGGTAACTCCTTGAGATGGATCTCTAATAATGAATTCATGTGGATAATTCTTCAAGAACTTTCATTCTCTAGGTTTTGGTGAAGTGATCTCAGGTTGGGTATGATTAGATTCTGCACTATTGAGATTTTCAGAATTTTCTGTTTTATTAGGAGACAAAATAGAATTATCTCTTGCATTTTGGTTTGCAAAATCAAAACATTTTTCAATGATGGTTCTGATTTGTCTTCACCTTGGATCCTTTCAGAGCTTAACTCAGTTTCAATTCCTGTATCACTCTCCTCAATAACACTTGAAATTGTATTAGAATCACAAAAGGTAACATATATGGATTCTTCAATAATTCTATATTCCTTGAGTTAAACTCTGTATGTTTTGCTAGTGGTTGAATAACCAACAAAAACACCTTCATAAAATTTTGGATCAAACTTTTCAAGATTGTTTTTAGTATTTAAAACAAAGCATTTACATAAAAAAACATGAAAATATTTAAAGTTGGGCGGTATTCCTTTCCAAAGTTCATATGATGTTTTTTTTTAAACTTTTTGAATGATTGTTCGGTTTCAAATATAACAAGCAGTATTATTGCTTCAGCCCAAAAAAATTTTGGAACTTCATTTTCACAAAGTATTGTCCTAGCCATTTTTTTTAAAGCTTCTATTTCTCCTTTCAACAAATCTATTTTGTTGAGGTGTTCTACGACATAAGAAATTTTGAGAAATTCCAAATTCATCACAAAATGATTTAAAGTCTTGGTTTTCAAATTCTTTTCCATGGTCACTTCTTATGAAAATAATTTTTAAATCTTTTTCATTTTAAATCTTTTTGTATAAAATTGAAAAAGTTAAAAAGGCATCATCTTTATGAGCTAGGAAAATAACCCATCCAAATCTTGTATAATCATTAACTACCACCAAATCATAGTGTTTACCACCTAAATTTTGAGTCCTAGTGGGACCAAAAAGATCAATATGTAGCAATTCTAATAGTCCTTTGGTAGAGATGTCATCGTCCGGGTTTAAAAGAGCTTTTAGTTTGTTTACTCAATTGACAAGCATCACAAGTGATGTCTTTGTCAAATTTGATTTTTGAAAGATCTCTTACCAAATTCTTTTTCATAAGTTTAGAAATTTGAAACATGCTATTATGTCCCAATTTCTTATTCCATAACCATTTTTTAAATTCAATGGAAGTAAAACAAGCTACATTTTGTTCTTTTAGTTCTTTCAAGGTGAGTTCATATACATTATTGCATCTTTTAGCTACAAACAAAGTTTCTCCAAAATTTTCACAAACAACTAATCATTCCAACTTTTTGAAAATAACCAAATAGGCTAAATCATATAATTGGCTAACACTTAGAAGATTATGTTTCAATGCATCAACTAAGAATACATCATTAATGAAAGTAGAGAAACTCTTACCCACCTTACCTATGGTCACTATCTTTTCCTTTTCATCATCATCGAAAGTCACAAAACCTCCATCGTATTTGTCAAGCTTGATGAAGAATGTGGACTTTCCGATCATGTGCCTAGAGTATCCACTATCCAAGTACCACATGTCATTCTTCTTCTTGGATGCTAGGCAAAATTGCACAATACTTTTAAGTGACCTTAGGTACCCAAATCATTTTGGATCCTTTAACATTAAACCTTTTTAGTTGCCCAAGAGCATTGTATTTTTCAATCACTTTGTAAATTTTATCACCAATTTTTTTTCAAAGATGAAACATTGAATAGGCAAATGACCAAATCGATTGCATGTATGACAAAAATTTTTGTTTGTTGATTTTTCAAAGTGATTTGGATTTTAAAAGCTTTTGTTTTTTTATGTTGAGGCTTCATTTTCAAAGCAAAATTTTTCAAAAACAAATTCAGTTTTTTTCATGATACTCCAACCCAACTTTTTCAAAAAGAGATCTTTAACTAGTTAATAATTTGTCTAAATTTTTAGAATTTTGAACAAATTTAGTTATGTCTTGATTTAGACCCTTAATCACTTTATACAACCTTTCATTTTCTTCAATGAAATTTAAGTAGGCAACAACAGAATATATTTTATCAAGTCTTTTGATTTCAAATTTAAGCCTTTTGTTCTCTTCAATAAGATCAATATTACTTTCGACTTCTTTTAATTTTTCTGAGATAAGCATTTTCAGCCTTTAAAATGTCATTTTCAGATTCAAGTTCATAGTATTGATTCAAAAAAAATTCTAATTTTCTCATTAAGATCATCAATCATAAGATGGAATTCTTCATTAGAGGGTTCAAGAAAGATTACCTTATTATTGTGACTGTGATTGACTATTAAGCATGCTTACGAATTGTTGTCCAACTCTTCATCCTCTTCAGTGTCGTTTTTCAAATATTCTCAAGAAGTCATAAGTCCCTTCTTCTTGTCCTTTCAAGACTTGTCTTCTCTCTTGAGCTTGGAACAATTATATTTGTAATGCCCAACTTCTCTGTAGTTGTGGCAAATGACTTTGCTAATGTCCTTCTTGGTTCCTTTGAGCTACCTCCTCTGCTCCTTCTTTTTTGTCTCATCAGCCTTCTAAGTTTTCTAGCAAAATACACAATCTCATCATCTGATAAATAATCACTGGATTCATCATCCAATGATTCAGTACAAGATTTAAGAGTCACTTCTTTTTTTTGTATCATTTTTTAAGTGAGTGATTTCATAAGCTAGTAACTTTTCTCTCAACTCAGTATAGGTCATTTAGCTTATCAGAGATAACAGTAGCAATAGTTTCCTACTCTTTAGTCAGGCTTCTCAAGACTTTCCTCACTAGCACTTGTTCGGAATGAGTAATTTTCATAGCATCCAATCTATTAATGATAATAGAGAACCTCTCAAACATGTCATCAATTGATTCTTCTTCCTTTATAGAAAATATTTCATACTCTTTGCTTAGTATATCAGCCTTTTTTTACTCAATGGCTTTTTCATATAATCCTCACAGTATTGTCTTTTTCATTGAAAATAAAGAAAGACTGGATTGAGAAAATAAGATTTCCAAGGAGAACCATGAAGGAGAAGAGTGTAATAACTTTGTAAGCTATAGGAACTCAAACGGTGTGCTCTCACTCCTTACTCCAATCCTTGGCCGTTCACCTCTTTAATAGAGAAGTGAAACTTTCAAAATTTGTAACTTGTTTCAACACTTGTTTGACTTCTTCTCCCGAAAATCAAAAATAGTAGTGGCGTAGGAAAGATAGAGTAGGAGCAGTGACTGAATCATACATGCATCCATATCTTCTATCTTCTCTTTCATCATTTTTCAAATTACTTCTTGAATCTAAACCGTGCATTCTTGCTTTGACTCCAAGTTTAATTCTTGAGCGTTGATTCACAGTAGAATTTCATCATCTTCAATGCCTTCAACTTTTCGAATCTGTGTATGCAAGGAGAAGATCTCTTCATCGAGTTTTAATAATAAAGTACAAATATGAAAACTCCTTGTTGTGATTTATCCTTTGGATGTGATCTTGCCTTTAATCCTAACCTCTTTGACTTTCTCTTTTTGCTTGGATTTGGTAACTCTTTTTTGTTTTTTTATTTTGCCCTAGTTCAAAATTTTTCTTTTTTTTTTTTTTCTTCTGAATTTTCACGTGGATGATGGAAAAAAGAGAAGAAAGAGTTTAATTTCGATGGTGAGGTAAATTGGTTCAAATGCAAATAGAACTTATTCTCTTTAGTTAGCAACCAAGTGAATAGACTTGGATGTAGACTATCGATTTGGGTTTGTTTATAGATATGAGCATGAGCTCATTTTTTCAATTTGAGGCCTGAAGCATTTCTTTGTTTCAGATAGAAATGAAGCATTCTTTTATTTCTGAAGGGTAAATTGTTGTTGTGATTAACAACTATTTTCTTGATCTTGTGTGGAAGTGGACCAGATGCAATTTGTTGTTTTCTTACTCCTTGGGTCAGTATTAATTAAATTAATTTCTTGTACACTAAACAAACTAATTATACACATAATTGACTTTTAATCCAATAATAACGTTTAGTCATCATTTATAATATCTTGTTAATTAGTTTTTCAAACTTAACAAAACAAATTAAAAATTTGGTATCAGAATTAAATTAACGATTTCAAGACTATAATAACATTTTTTAATAAAGAGAATACTTTTAATTTATCACGTGTCAAAAATTTAATACATGATAATTTATTCAATGAATGAGATCAAACATATTTATTTAAAGAC
>NC_029786.2:96588163-96589219 GCF_000816755.2 Arachis ipaensis | reverse complement strand
TTTGTAGAGAAATTTTGGTTTTTCAATTTTTAAAACTAAATAAAAAATGATCTGATTTATAAATAGAGTAAATGTGAGAATTAAAATTTTTATTAAAATTAAAATGATTAAATTTTGTTTATTACAAAATATGGAAAAGAATTTAATTCTTCAATAAATTCTGATTCTTAGTTCCAAACAAGTTCTTAATAATTAGAAAAATTAACATTTTTATACATATTATCCATTTTCGTAATTATAATATTAGCTGCAGTGAAATTTATAATATAATTTTCATGCCTAATTCTCTGTCATTCTCATTGACCACTAAACCATTTCTAATTTCTTTATCATTTTTTATTTTCCATAATTAAAAACTTCTAGAAAGTGCATCAGTTGAATTAATTAAGTTCATCCGGTGGAGACATTTTGCAATTTCAGTGATCAGTGCACTGTATTCCCAAAACCGTAATTTTATGTCATCTCCAAGGGTCTTTTTGGTGTTTCAACAACACTCCCACCAAATATGCCACGTCATCACCGTCACCATTTCCCCCCTATATAATAACTCCTCTGTAACTACCTCATTCGTCTTCTCATTCTCACTCTCTCACTCAAACAGATTCTTTCTCTCTCTTTTCACAACAAAGGGTTGGGTTGGGTCCTGCATTATCGGAGCAAATCGCCGGAAATTCTCCGTCCACGGGAACGAAAATGGCGATGATTCTTGCGAGGAAGCTGTTGCAACGGCGATCGCCGCAGCTGCTTCGTTGGCAGAGTAGCTTCCCTCAGGCAGCGGTCAAAAACGACGTTGCATCCAGAGCCGCCGCCGAATTGGAGCTTCCACCGTTTGACTACGCTCCTCCGCCGTACTCCGGTCCTTCTGGTGACGAAATACTGGCGAAGCGGAGGGAGTATCTGAGCCCTTCACTGTTTCATTTTTACAAGAATCCCGTGAGTCCGCGATACACCCTATCATTTTCTCTACGTTAATTGAAACTAAATTATTTGATATTATTGGATACTTTTACTTTTAATTTTAATAGATAGATATACGTAAAATCCAATTTTATATCT
>NC_029786.2:96586158-96588136 GCF_000816755.2 Arachis ipaensis | reverse complement strand
TGGATGCATTCGGGGGGATTGCTACGGTGTGCTGCGGGCACTGTCACCCCGATGTGGTCGACGCCATCATCAACCAAACCAAACGGTTGCAACACTCTACTGTGCTCTACCTTAACCACGCCATTGCCGATTTCGCCCAAGCTCTCGCTTCCAAACTCCCCGGTAACCTCAAGGTCTGTTATTTCAGCACATCAATTATGATCAATTGAATCAGTATACATATTTTTTATTTTTATATTTTTTAAAATTATTCGTGACTCTGCATGAAATATTATTGGGAAGTTTTATACCGATCATCATATATAGAAATCAATTGCGATCCACTCCACGCTTTTTACGTGTCGTTTCTTTTATTTGTTAGTATAATAATAAGTGCTCTTTATGTTTGTTTTTAATTTTTGGCCTATGCATGCGTATGGTACGGTATGCGTTAAGTTTTGGTTACTAGTGCAATCAAAACCATACTATATAGACGAAAAATATATATTTGAGGTGACGTGTAATACGTGGCGTTATTATCCTATGTCTAATTTTTTATAGAAAGGGGCCAGATATGAAAGGTGGGAGTTGAGCTATTTTTCTTTTTTAAAAAATAAATAAAAAGAGAAAATGTTAGTTATATAATTATTTATATATTTTTAATTAAAATAAAAAGATTATGGTTGGTTATATTTGATAACAAGATAGAAAATTGCTTTCTTTAACCATTAATGAATTATATGTAAGTTGATGGTTCATGGGATGCCATTCGTCTAATCGATCACTTGGGTGGTATCCATGCTAGCACATGGTTTCAAACCAAAGATAAAATGTGCATGTCATTTTCAAGCGTAACATGTTTCACTTGTATTATTATCTCCTATATTATATTAGGAGAAATGCTAAAATTTATTATTTTTGGTTATTAGTTAATTATTAATGTTTAAAAATATAAAATAAAATATATTGTTAAATTATTAAATTAAAAGAATTAATTTAATGGTTAAATGATGACCAATAATATAAATTTTGATAATCCGGCCTCTATTATTTCTCTTATATATTATAATAATGATAAAATTGAAGTTTAAGTATATTCTGCACCATAACTATGTTTATGTCTTATGTCTATGTTAGTACAATCGTACCAAAAAAAAAAAACTATGTAGTACAACCGCCGAATTTTCATTTTTATTTTTGTTTATGTTAAAGTTAGTGAATTGTTATATGCTCTAAGTTGCAGTTTTATATGCATAATTTTAAAAGAGGAATGCTAGGAGCCAGCAACTTTTGTGATTTGTAGTCATCAAATAGCCATCAATAATAATTTTAATGGTGTGAGATTGGTTTGGGATTTGATCAAATGGCTCACTTTTCTTTACTGGTTACATGCTGGGCAGAATTTAACAAAGTTGCTGGCCCTAGACTTTTCCATTTTAAAATACCGGCATGCACGAATTTGATTTGTCTTAAAAACTTGACATATACGGATATACGTAGGTGGTGTTTTTCACAAATTCTGGAACTGAAGCAAACGAATTAGCGATAATGATAGCAAGGTTGTACACTGGGTGCCATGACATAATATCTTTAAGGAATGCCTATCATGGGAATGCAGCTGGGACCATGGGCGCCACTGCACAAAGCATCTGGAAATTTAATGTAGTTCAGGTATTATAATTTTATGTTAATTTAATTTAATTTTGGATTAAATATTTTTTTGTTGTTTTAGATATATCCATAATTCCATATATGGTTTTGGTAGTCCTCCCAAAAAAATTCTCTTGATTTCAGTTTAGCATTTAAAAAAATTGTCATTTTAACCTAAAGAATAATAACTTGTAGTTTATTACACGTCTCCTTAGTGATTTGTGTATGCAATAACAATAATATTATAGATTAATTTATTTATTTCTTCAATATTTTTTACCAAAAAAATTATGTGGGTCTAAACAAAGAGAAAAAAAATACTACTTTAATAGAGACAAAAAAATTTATC
>NC_029786.2:96582885-96585917 GCF_000816755.2 Arachis ipaensis | reverse complement strand
AAATTGTTTATAATTTAATTTTAATATATGATAATCTCTTTTATAACATCAAATTAAATCCAAAATAATCAAGTCATGGCCTTAAGTTCACTTGGTTGGTGAATTGACTAGCTTTCCATGTGCGTGATGGCAACATCAACGGATATTGGCTTCAGTGGGACAAATCACATGTAGCTATGAACCAGTTAAAGGAACTAAACAAATTTTAATTTCTTTTAAAAAAAAAGAGTTCTACTATGGCAAGTTGGAAACTATAACACGTTCCATTAACAGTGCTAGTTAAGTGCCGTGTGCTTCTAGAATTGAAATTGTGGAGCCCCTTTAGCAGATAATATCACACATCACAAGTTCAGAACTCCATGATGGCATGATGTGTGATTTTGTCTGTCTCAATTTGGATTAAACAACATAGTTGACATCATGGCCATAATGGGCATAAATTTTGTATCTTTCCATTTAGTACCTTAGTAAGTTTACAATTTATTTCTTGTTAACCAGAAAGCATTGCATTCCTTGTCGATTGCATTTTTAATTCTAACTAGTCAAATGTGAAAATACTAAAATAGCATGAGCCTAATATATTCTTGTGCTGGTGCTTCCAACAGAGTGGTGTTCATCATGTAGTGAATCCAGATCCATACAGAGGTATCTTTGGTTCCGACGGAGAAAAATATGCAAGAGATGTCCAAGATGTCATTAACTTTGGAACTTCTGGAAATGTTGCAGCGTTCATATCTGAAGCAATACAGGTATATTACGTATGTTAAAATTAATACTCATTAAAAGAAGACAAAATTAATTGGGTAAAAGAAACTGCAATGACATGATTTCTTCTTGTTTATAGCATGTAAATTGAACAACTTAAGATATAAATTAACTTACAAGTAAAATGCTGCATCTATATTAGCTTATTTTAAAGGATTTAATTCGCCAGCTTGAATCTTCAATTCACTTTATAAACTTTTTATTGAATATTTATGAGAATTCATTTGATACATAATGGAAAGGAAAAAGACCTTCTAAAGTGAAAAAAATTGTAATTTGATAAAGGGGTTAATCATCATTGAATTCGTAATTGTAATTTCTATCATTTGTGAGTTTCACTATCTTGTTTCAAGGACGATTAAGCTTTCACTTTCTCGCTCTACCAACTTCTTCACTTGAGAGAAACTTGATCCGTATGTAAAAGTGACTCATCTTCAATCTTGTCCTGTTTCTGATAGGGAGTTGGGGGTATTGTGGAATTGGCTCCTGGTTACTTGCCTGCTGCTTACAGTATGGTTAAGAAAGCTGGAGGGCTTTGTATTGCCGATGAAGTTCAGGCCGGCTTTGCTCGCATCGGCAGCCATTTCTGGGGATTTGAGTCTCATGGTGTTGTTCCTGACATAGTCACAATGGCCAAGGTACCTCTTGTATTGATGAATTGAGAATGAAAATATACTTTATCATTATAAATGATTTGATATGAACATCTCTAATTTGTTGGTGACAATGTTGGCTCCTTTGGCAGGGCATTGGAAATGGCATTCCCCTTGGTGCTGTTGTAACTACTCCAGAGATTGCCGAGGTCTTGACGCGCCGATGTTACTTCAACACCTTTGGTGGGAACCCTGTATGTACTGCTGCAGGGTTGGCAGTTCTGAAAGTAATAGAGAAAGAGAAGCTTCAACAAAATGCTCTTCTTGTTGGATCTTACTTGAAGGAGAGGCTAACTGCACTCAAAGATAAATATGAATGTAATCTTTTTCCCTATTTTCCTTTCCCATTATTGTTATTGCAATTTATTCAGGAATTGTCTTTTCCTTTTCCCTAAACATAATTGGTTTCATCTTTCATGTGTAGTGATTGGTGATGTGAGAGGAAGAGGTCTCATGCTAGGAGTTGAACTTGTCGCCGATCGAGAACTTAAAACTCCTGCAAAAGCCGAAACACTACATGTAATGGACCAAATGAAAGGTAAATTCATGGAAGAATCCTCTAAAGGTCTCATATCTAAACAATTATAGCCTTTTGAGCATTTAAATTTCTAAATATGAAAAAAGTGAATGCTTGAGCTGTTAGCAGGACCTCTTTTGTTGAGTTTGAGTAGCGTCCAATGTTCATATCCCTCTTAGTATGCTAACCTGCGCTTGTCTGCTGTTATTACTGCAGAATTAGGAGTGCTAATTGGAAAGGGTGGTTACTATGGAAATGTCTTCAGAATCACACCACCTCTCTGTTTCACCAAAGAAGATGCAGGTTAGCTTCAGCCTCTAATTCATTTTTTTTTACTAAAGATAGGGGGACTCGAACCCGCAACCTCTAAGTGAATATGGAGAGACTATGTCATTTGAGCTATAGCTCATTGGCTCAGCCTCTAATTCATTAATTATATACATTACTAAGTTTTAATGATAATTTTCCATTACATGGAAGTCTCACATATAAGAGAAAGGTTTAATTACTTTGTCGACTCTTATAATTTTATTGAATTTTCAATTAGATTTCTGTACATTTTTTCTTTTTAATTAGGTCTCTATATTATATTAGATTTTGTAACTAAATTTTTACTGTGACAAAAAACGTTGGAATTAACAGAATATTTTATTAAACAAAATGGACTATTTTGTTTAATAGAATATTCCGTTAATTCTAACATTTTTTTTATGGTAGAAATTTAGTTACAAAATTTGATATAGTATATAGATCTAATTAAAAAAATATAAGAATTTAATTGAAAATTCGACGAAATTATAGAAACCGATAGAATTATTACGCCTTAAGAAAATTAGATAGCAAGTGATGCTTGCGAGTTATATATGTCATTTTATATAATTCACTATTTAGGTTTTCTCTATCGTAACTCGTAAGACTTCTAAATGTATACAATTTTTAAGTTAAAAATCTTATTAACTTTGCTTTGATATATATTTGGTAAAATATGTTTTTTATTTTTAACATTTATAATTTTTTTAAAATATTTTTAATATTTAATTTAATTTAATTTTATTCTTAACATTTTCGATTTATTTAATTTTGTTTTTAAGATTTTT
>NC_029786.2:96570556-96582666 GCF_000816755.2 Arachis ipaensis | reverse complement strand
CTAAAAAAAAAAAAAAAAAAAAAAAAAATTGAATGCAATATTAAATTGTTACATTGACTGGTCGCAGACTTCCTCGCGGACGCAATGGACTTGACCCTGTCTAGAATGTAAAGCATAGCTACGTGGATTATGATAGTGTCAATAATAAGTTGCTATTTCATCAAGTGGAAATGTATTATATCATCTTCATAGAGATGAAATCACAGATAGCAACTTCAGACCTGCAATATGAAGACTATGATCTTAGAAATATGAAATATGTGTAGATATATAATCACTTATGTTGTCTCCTCCTATTAAGTTAAATTTTTAGGTAAAATAGTTTTATGACATGGAATCAAAGTATTATCTCATTCTATAATTTTAAATTTTTGAGAAAAGTGATTTTATAACAACAAGAGTCAATATCTCGTTGTCTCTAGTTTAACAATAATGTTTTCGTCCTATGTTATTTTATTTCATTGATTGTTATTTTAATTTCAGGCTTCGCTTTCGTTCTATGCTTTTTTAATTTTTTGCAAGTTCTATGCTATTTTTCAGTTTGAGATTTGAAAATATTCTAGTATATTGAAAATAAGGAGATGTTGCTTTTGGTATAGAATTTAGTGTTTCTCGGTTATTTACAATAAGGCAATATAACAAATAAAATCACTTAAATATTTGTGTGATATCTGTTTAACCATTATTATGTTTAGGATATGTCCATAATAGGTTTGATAATCAAGTTTATTAGCAATTAATAGTCCCAAATCAAGTTGTTTTGTGTGGTAACCTTGTTCGATGTATATCTCAATTCTCGAAGAGATTATGCTCTATTATTTTTGTCTGAGAACGAAATATACTTTAACTTTTTGGATGAGTATCTACAAAAGTATTCTGTCGCTCAAACCAATGTAAGAAATATATTAGAGCAGTAAAATAATTTAAAATTTAGAACTTTGAGAGGTAGAAAACATTATATAGACATTAGGTGAATGACATTAATGTCATAATCGTTTGGTCATTAAATTAGCAATGATAGTTATTAATATGGTCGATTACAAACTCAAAATTAAAGTAAATTAAAATTGAGTTATGATTCATTATGTACAATAATGACGAGGTAGCTGGGCTTTAAAATAACGAATCACAAGTAATAATAATTCCGTTATTAATTATTGGAGTCAATAAGATTCTTAGGCTATGAAGCATAGATACTTTGTTGAGTTATCGTGTTGGCATGACGGACACATTTTAGACACGACACACATAGACACTCGTTCGACACGCATATCTCTCGTGTCAACACGTGTCCTATCCAAAAAAACAAAAAAAAAAGTTGTCGGACACTGCCCACTCAACCTCTCTTCATCATTGCCGGTCTGCCGCCACCTCTGGTCTCGCCACCGTACGGGTAATCGTCACCCTCGTCAAACTCTCTCCACATCCACTCACTCTCAATCTCAGCATCTGCTCTTTGCTACCGTGGGTGTTCGTCGCTGCTCCTAGCTTACCCGTGCTCGTTGCCGTGGGTATTCGTTGCCACTCCCTGCTCACCCGTGCTTGTTGCTGTGGGTGTTCGTCACTGCTCCCTGCTCACCCGTGCTCGTCGTCGTGTTCATCGCCTCTACGATTGCCGTCTGCCTCCTCCGTTTCAAGTAAGAGAGAATTTTTCTTTTTCCATCATTCAAATTTTGGTTCTGTCCTTCTGATCTTCTCTTTGATTATGTTTTTGTTCTGTGATTCTCTTTGATTCTGTTTTGTTCTTTGATTCTGTTTTGCTCTGTGCTTCCTTTATCTCCTTATTGATTTATCATTTTTGTATCAATTGTTGAATTAGATCTCTACTATTGTGTGATCATCAATTTCAATATTTCACATTTGATTAGTGATTACATTGTTTAGTGGTTGTTGTTTTGTACAAGAGAAATTAGATGGTGCAAAAGTAACTTTTATTCTTAAACTGTTATAGGATTGTGAGAGATGAGTTCAGAAAATGTTTAAAACGATTCTGAAAAAAGTGTATATAAGCCCTTATAGAAATTTATGATAAAAAAAAAAAGATAAGATTGAAGGTGATGAAAATCTTGAGTTTCAATGTAAATTTTGCAAGGTCTTGTTTAGTGGTTCTTACACTAGAGTAAGAGCACACTTATTGAAAATTTTAGGAAAAAGAATTAGATTTTGTGCAAAAGTTACATCAACAAAGTTTGAATGTCTTAAGAAATTGATGGTGAAAGTTACATCAACAGATACGGATACACCTACTCTTCATTTGGTTCATGAGATGTGGGATTCAATGATCAAGAAGGTAAAAAGTGCTTTGTATCTCAATGAAAGAAAAGATGAATAAGAGTCATCATCCTTCTACAATGTTGTGCACTCAATATTAGTTTAAAGATGGACAAAAAGTAGTACACCCCTTCATTGTTTAGCACATTCATTGAATCCAAGATAACCTAACTCTTTATATTCATAATTTATAACTTTTATTTATAAGTAAAGATAATTGAATTATTACTAATTTTTTCTTAAACAATATATATATAGGTATTATAGTCATCAATGGTTGAGAGAATATCCTACACGAGTTTCTCCTAATCAAGATATTGAGATCACTAATGAGAGAGTTAAATGCTTAAAGAGGTATTTTCTTGATGAAGAAGAGATGAGAAAAGTAAACACTGAATTTGCAAACTTTTCTGATGGTAGAGGTGTCTTTGATGATTATGACTCCTTGAATGATAGATGCATAGTCGATACAAATCTTTGTGGCTAATTCATGGTGGTAAAGCAAAACTTTTTCAACAAATTGCTCTTAGGCTACTAGGATAACTATCTTCATCTTGTTTTTGTGAAAGGAATTGAAGCACTTATTTCTTTATCCATTCCATAAAAAGAAACAAGTTGAAGTCTAAATGTGTAGAAAAATGAGTATCTGTCCATATTAATCTTTATATTCTTTCAAGAAAAACTCCACAATACAATAAAGGAGAAAGTATGATGTGGGATATTGCCGGAGATGATTTTTCACCAATTGATGAAGAAAATGGTGTCTTTGAAGTTGCCTACATTTCTCTTAATGAATCGGAGTTGGAAAGAGTAACTTTTTTCTAATGATGAAGATATCAACCATATATGATAGAGAAATAGAATGACTTTAGATAATTTTTTTTTGCATACATGTGATGTACAAAACTCTTACTAATTCTATTAAGACGTAAGAGTTAGGATTTTATCATTTGAATACCTATACATTGTAGGAAGAAATACATGTCATATGATTATTTTTAAAAATAGTTATTGATTTGATATTAATGAATATATTATTTATATATGCATGTTCCCGTGTCCAACAATTTTTTAAAATTGGTGTGTCACTATATTCCGTATCGTATTGTGTTCCATATCCATGTCTGTATCCGTATTTGTGCTTTATAGCCCTTAGATGTCTTGTGTTTTAGACTGATGAGTATGAGCGGCCTTACCCTATTTTTTCCTTCTTTTTATTTTTTCTTCTGGTTTGATTCATTGATTAGTCGATCCAGCAAGTGTTTATTAGTTGTGACAAGAATTGTCATTTGGAGTGGAAAATTGTGAGTTCTCAGGAGATGAAGAGAGATCCAGAAGCAGAGGAAGAGGAAGAGGAAGAGAGATTGTAAAAAAGAATGATAAGGTTTCAATGTACAAGCAGGTATTACATTGTTCTTACAAGTTTATATACTAGCTAACTAATTACTAATATTCACTGCCAGCTGTCAGTAACAGCCCTCCTCAAGCTGGGAGTGTATAAATCTAACATTCCCAGCTTGGAATGACACATAGCAAACGGATTAAGAGCTAAAGATTTTGTGAGAAGATCGGCTATCTGATTCTTGGTGGAAATAGTAAAAGTTTGGTCATACTTTCTTGCCATTTGTCTCGAACCACATGGCAATCAACTTCAATGTATTGTTCTCTCATGAAAAACTGTGTTGGACCCAATGTGAAGTGTAAATTGGGTATCACAATAAATCGTCACTGGCTTGGTTTGTGCAACTCTCAGCTCCTTCAACATGAAAGTAATCCACTGAGCTTCACATGTGGCCATTGCTAACGTTCTATATTCTGCTTCACTGGAGGATCAAGCCATAGTATGCTATTTTTTTACTTTTTCAAGTCACCAAAGAAGTGCCTAAGAAGAAGCAATAGTAGGAGGTGGACCTTTTAGAGTTAGGGCATGCTGCCCAGTCACAATTTGTTGTAGCTAAGAAAAATAATCCCAAGCCTGGTGCAGTTTTTAAGTACCTAAGCACTCTCAGTCCTGCTTCAAAGTGCTTATCCGTCGCACAATCAAGAAACTGAATTAGTTTTCCAACAACGAAACTAATTTTTGGCCTTGTGTTTGTCAAATAAAGAAGCTTTCCTATCAGCTTACTATAATCTAAACTTGATTAAAAAGTTGTCTCTATAGTTTTTGACAATTTGATTGTGTATCCATAGGTGTTGAGGCTAGTTTGGCTCCGAACATTCCAAATTCTTCAAGTAAATCTAGACAATACTTTTTTTGGCAAACTGCAATGCCCTTCTTGCTGCGAGCAACTTCCAAACCCAAAAAATACTTCAATTTTCCTATGTCCTTAATCGTGAACAAGTTGTGCAAATGCTGTTTGATAAACAAAATTTCCTTCAAGTCTGTCCTAGCTAAGATGAGGTCATCAACATACACTAGAATGCATGTAAAAACTAAATTAGAGAACTTGGTAAGCAAACTATAGTCATGTTTGGATTGAGTGTAGCCATAAGCAATTAAAACGAAACTCAGTTTTGTATTCTACTGGCGACTTGCTTGCTTCAACCCATAGAGTGATCTATCTAACTTAAAAACCAGCTTCGAATCAAGAACATTAAGACCAGGTGGCACTCTCATATACACTGCTTTAGAGAGTTCCCCATGTAGAATGGCAGTGTTGACATCTAGATGGTGGACGTGCCAATTCTTCACAGCTGCAACTGCCAATACAATCCTCAACGTAGACATTTTTACCGTAGGACTAAATGTCTTAAGATGGTCAAGGCCAACTGTATGTTTGTGTAAAATCTTGAGCAACAAGCCTCACTTTATAGCGATCAATAGAGCCATCAAGGTGAATTTTCAGCTTAAACACCCACTTGCAGCCCACCAATTTCTTCCCATGAGGTAAGGTAGTAAGAGATCAAGTGTTGTTTGTCTTTAAAGTCAAAAGTCCATCATTAATTGCACTTTGCCAACAAGGGTTCTTGATAGCTTCACCATAGGTTTTGGATTCAATCTGAGTTGACATATTTAAGACAAAAGATTTGTGTGTTGGTGACAAAGGTTCATATGACACAACATGTGAAAGAGGATATTTTGATTTAAAATCAGAATTGAAAGTAGACAAAGCATTTGAAGCAAGTAGCATGCAATGGAAATTCTCAAGGTAATTTGGTTGTTTTCTTGTTCTAGATAATCTTCTAAGGTCTAATGTGAATGCTTAAGTGTGTGATTGAGTGATGCCATGTGCTTGTGAAGAATGGTCTATGGATGCAGGTGTAGGATCTGTGCTTGAAATTGGTTCAATTTCAATTGTGAACTCATCAATATCATGATTGTCACTTGATGTGTGTGGTATATTCATGTGTAGTTAAGGAATGACATCATAACTATCCTCAAATGCAGTGTATGGTTGGGTGGCGTGATTTAACGACGAAGGATGAGATGTAATAGGAATGCTAGGCATGGAATCAGTATGATGTGATGTGGAGGTGAGTGCTTGATCTACAATGAGTTTTTCACAATTAGAATCCTTTGCAAAAGGCATAATATGCTCAAAGAAAGTTATATTTCTAGATAAAAAAGTTTATTTGATTTGAAAATCGTACAACAAAAAACCTTTTACTTCATGTGACCAATATATGCACATTTCTTAGCCCTTTTATCTAACTTCTTTTTATGTGCGGTGAAGGTAGAAGCATATGTGAGACAACAAAAAATTCTTAAGTAACTTATATCAGTAAGTTTATCTTTTAAAACTTGATATGGTGAGGAATTATGCAGCAACATGCTAGGCACTTTATTAATTAAGTGAATTGCTTGTGCTGCTGCATAATTCACAATGGTTTAGGCAGCTGTGAGTGAAACATTAATGCTTTTGTGACATTCAAGATGTGCTGATGTTTCCTCTCAACTATATCATTTTGTTGAGGTGTCTCAACACATGTGGTTTGGTGCTCTATCCTTGTACTATCATAGAAAGATTTGAGATTAAACTCAGGGCCATTATCACTTCTAATTTTCTTAATTGAAATTCAAAATGTGTTTTGACATAGTTATAGAAATTTTTTATTAGGTCACCCACTTCACTCTTTGCTTTCATAAAATGTAACCATGTAAATCTATTTTTGTCATCAATTATTATCAAAAAATACTTGTGTCCTTTAATAGATGAAACTCTAAATGGTCTCTAAATGTTCATATGAACTATATCAAAAAGGTTTTTAGATTTTGATATGCTCAATTCAAAAGGTAATCTTTTATTTTTAGCATAAAATCAAGAATCACATGGCTCAACTCCTATGGTATTTCTCAAGAAATCATAGTTTTTTTGCATTCCATGGATTCTTTCAGTAGGTATGTTGCCTAGTCTTAAAACTTGGTGGCCCGGTATATTATCGGTGAATGTATCCAATAGAAAGGTTAGCTTGCTAATAAACCCCTTTAATACATTCAATTCATTCATTGCGTATATATTGAGCGCTATGTCATATTTATATAAAAGGTATCTAGATCGATTGAAGCAATAAATGCGTAATAAGGCACAAGCAAAAGGCTCAATTGCGGAAGACTATTTATCTGAGGAAATTTTGACTTTCTGTTCTAGATATTTGGATAATATTGAGAGTAAAATCAACCGACCAAGACGAATTCATGATCAACCTGTTGATGTTACACATAATTTAGGGGAAACTATGTTCCCAGAAATTGGAAAGGCTTTAGGGGTTGTTTCACATTTTGGACTCACTCCAATGGGAAAACATCAGGCACATCGTTATGTGCTAGTCAATTGCGAGGCTGTCGTTCCATTTCTTGAGTAACTATGCACATGTATTTTTAAAATATGAGTATAACTCTTTTCACCCGTTGACTAGTTTGACTAATTTTCTGTTGTATCATAAAGTACATTTAGGGCAAAAACAAAGCGAAGATTACGAGCTTAAACAAGGTCGCAATCTAAGATAGACAGTGTTGTGCATGCAGAATTTTCTCGGTGGTTCAAGGATGAGGTTCAAAGAAATTTAAACTGACCAATGTCTTTTTAGCCTAGAATCTGTACTTTATGAAATCCAATTTTTATATAAACGATGGATGTTATATGGTGCTAGGTTCTAATGGACAATATGCTTCATTCGAAAGAAATAAAGTTGTTGGCATGCGGTCCCATGCTTCAGGCAAGACGTTTTAGGGCGTACATTATCAATGGATACAAGTTTAGAACTATCACAAAGAAAGACGGGTTGAAAATCCAAAATAGTGGAGTTTATGTCTCATCTAATACAACTTATGCAAGCATGCGTGACAATAGAGTGGCTGTTGGTAGTGTTCCATATTATGAAAAAATTGTGGACATAATCGAATTGAATTACAGCTGCCATTTCACAGTGGTTTTGTTCAAATATATTTGGGCTGATACAATTACTAGCAGAGGCATCAAACAAGATCATTTGGGCCTTACCAGTGTTAATTTCACTCGTCCAATACACACCGGTGATCAAGAAGACATGAAATATACATATTGGCATCAGAAGCTCATCTCATATACTATGTGCATGATGAAGTAGATAAAGAATGGAGTGTAATGGTTCATGTAAAACCACGAGACTTGTATGACATGGGAGGAGAGAATGAAGAAGTTGAAGCTGCTTTTTCTCCACAGCCAAGGTTGAACATGTCAGCAGCAGGTGACATCGGTGATTTACAGTTGACAAGAGATGATGATATAGAAAACCCAACAGACGATGTTTCTGAGAATTTCGATAGTGTGGTATAATGAAAATATGGAAAACGTGAACTTCATTTATAGAGGATCTATGTGTGTGTAATAAGTTCAATAGTGTTAATGATGCACATAGTTTGCTGGTTACATTACTATCTGTATTTTTTGTATTTTGATTAAGTCTTTACTGAATTGTTGGTTTTCATGAATAAAAGTAGTTTTCCATTTCTTTCAACGTTTGTTGCTAGCAAAATTTAGTTTACAATTAAGTATTAATGCCGTCATTATTGTTCTTCTTAATTTCCAGTGAAAATAATCATATCGAGTAAATCATTATCAATTTCAACATTGTTACGACTAATCAATATAGTCAACATAAAATGGTGGTGTAACAGGACAAATAAAAACGAAAGACTTTTCATCATACTGTGCAAGCACAAGATTAGCTAACGAAATGGCTATGACCTCTCCATTCTCTTCATTGGAACATGCAATTACAGTTGCTAGAGACATGATTCTGTAAGGTGAATGTTAGTTGTTGGTTGGAGGCAATATCAGGACGATCTTGTTCTAGCCAATACTTGGAAATGGAAAACGAAGTTACTATGCAGGTTTGTTCGTTAGGCATAACCTTAAAAACTTGTGTTAAATTATATTTGAATAATATATATTATAAGTTCATATATGGTAATAAATTCGCTACAATACTATTGTTACATTAACATTCAAATTTGTAGGAACTTCATGAATGGGGATCAATGCACGAAGAGAAATTTGGATATGTTTTTGTGGCATGTGCATCTGGTAGGACCTCTGAAGACATACTTGCTGAATTAAAGGTTAAAAATAAATATCAAACATAGAAAGTGTATCATAGAGAAATAGTATGCTTTACAAAAAAGACCATGAACTATACATTTTTTATGATGTAGACGCGCTTTAGAAACACGCATGTTGTTGAGTTAGATATTGCTTTAAAAAAGGAAATGAAGTATATAGAATTGCACATTATAGAGTTTCTTTCCAAGAAATCTACCCAAACTATCGACAAAGAAGATAGTAATTTTTTTTTTTTTAGTTTAAAGTTCCCTTACCATGTTAACACACATTTTTTTCTTAATTACTAGCTAATAACTTGGGAGTTATCATTTTCTTTTGAGTAGACTTAGATTGTTGTATGCATGTTGATGTTTTCAGTGTCAGCTGAAAATTCAGGCGAAATAGTTAATGACACTCTAAATGGGACAGAAACTGATTCAGAAGACAACTTAGATGATATCTCCTCCGATGAAATTGACATCTCCAGGCAGTTTAAGCTCAATAAGGTTCTGGAAGAAGACAATGAAACTTTATACACCCAACAAAGACAAGATGATGTACATGTTGCAAAAAAAGGCTTCAATCTGAACAAAAAGCCATGGTTTGGAGATGACTTATCAAATCCTTTATCACGTGAAGGCTGTAGATTTGTGATAGAGTATTTTTGGCCAAGTCAATACGATGTTGAAGAGAAATTTTAACTCGTTACATGTTTGTCTACTTTAAGAATTTTGATCTTTATGCTCTATTGAACCTTGTTTTGATTTTATAAATTCAGACATTGACTAATTTTTTTTCTTTAACATTTATGCTTGAATGCAAACTTAAAAGGAGCTAATAGTAGACGAGGAAATCTAGTTCGTAAATTTGTGCACATTATTAATCAAAATATATTATTTTAAATTCATTAACTATTTTTTACGTAATACAAATCCGAAAATGTATGTAACGCAATAAGTTACAATGTTTGAAACATATTTAAAAAAATAGTGAGAACTTAAGTAAATTTTACACGGCAATGTTTAAACATAAAAAATTCGAGTTAAAAATATATTACAGCGGTTGGAAGAAAACCGCTGCTAACAGAGTATCTTGTATTGACCGCCGCAGTAACCGCCGCAAAATTGACATTTTGCTGCAGTTACAGTAAAACCACTGCAAAATAACAAGCTTTTGGAAGCTCTTCCCTAATCCACCGCAACAACCGCTGCCATTTTTCATCTAGCAGCAGTTTTTGGGAACCGCCGCTAAAAACCTGCCACTATCTGCCGCTTTTTTTGTAGTGATATTTGAAATGTTACATGCTAATGCTAATATAGATGCATTTTTATTTATGGGTGTCAGGCTTTCAAAAGCATACAAGCCCCTCCTTTGCCCAACTACACCAATCGTCTTCTTGGAATACTTGTCCTGAAACTCACATGTTAAGTCATCAAGAATGAAAAAACAATTGAGGTCAGTGGTCAATTTTAAAACTGAAATCAAATTAAACTTAAAATTTAGAATGAATAAGACTCTAATCAATTTAAACTATTCTGAAAACACTATTATACCAGCAATATCAGTGATAATGTGTGTACCATCAGGAAGCTTGATAACTGCAGGTTTGATATGATAATATTTACTAAAAAGTTGAATTGAATATGAGTATGGTTAGTTGTTCCTGAGTCTATGCCTAGAAACTCGAATTAAACATAGATAGAAACATGATGTGAGCAATACTTTGGTTTGAGGGAAGAGCAGTAACTTGGTTGACACTATGGATTTGTGTCTTAGGTCCTTGTTGGTTAAGAAGTGCAAGTAGTGCTTATTTTTTGTCTAAAGTAAAATAACTCTCAACTTTGCTACCATCATTATTCAGCTCAGCAAGGGTAAGATTATTAATTGCATTCTTTGTTCTTTGAGGACTTGGGAGGTATCCGTGTTTCTTGTAACAAATATCAACTATGGCTAGATTTTTCGCAAAAACTGCATTGCTTGACACCTCTTCCTCTTCCATATATGCTTCTTTTACATTGAGTGCCATGAATTAGCCAAAAATGGACATTTTTTTTAGCACTACCACAAATATGGGCTTTAGCAACGCCAAAATTTGCAATGCCTTAAAACTGTTCTCTTAGATGGTTTTAGACAACGGTTTTTAAAGTGTTGCTGTTGAAGTTCAATTTTTCACTACGTTATAGCAACAAAATAAAACCATTCTCTTTGACTATTTTAAAGAACGATTTTATGACCGTTACACTGATTTGTTTTTAGGCAACAGTTTTTTATTGTTGTTTAAATATTTGTACAAAGGATACGCATAAAAACCTTTGCCAAAATTGTAACACTTTAAAACCGTTCTATTAGATGGTCTTAGAGAATGGTTTTTACAATGTTGCTGTTGAAGTTTAATTTTTCACTACGTTATAGAAACAAAATAAGACTGTTTTCTTTGACTATTTTAAAGAACGGTTTTATAACCATTATATCAATTTTTTTATTAAGAAATAATTTTCTAATGTATCTTGGTTGTAAAAACTTTTTCACATTATCATTTGTTACCCGAATGTATGTGTTAAAGACTCTTAATGGTTGGAGCAACGCATCCTTTACTGCCTCTACAAGAAAATGGATCATTTGTAACAAAAATTGGTGATTATTATAGAATAATAATTTTTTGTAACAATACAATTTGTTACAAAAGCTTCTAATATTTTGTAACAACCTAATTTTTTTTGTTACAAATTATGTTGGATTTTGCAATAAATCGTTGTTTTGTTACAAAACTTTATAATATTTTATAACAAATGTTGAAATTGTTGCAAAAATTAAAATATTTTGTAACAAAATATCCTTTTATTTCAAAAACTCCAATGTTTTGTAACAACAAATTAATTTATCACAAAATTTAATACTTTCAAAAAATTAATATATAATTCTTACTAATAATCAAATTTTAAATGTTAACTAAAAATTAATTTTTGAAACTTACAAAAATTTAATTACATTATTAAACATAAATAAAAATTGTTAAATGTAAAAGAAGGTAAAAGTAAAAACTCTAAGTCTCACATTCACTCCTTCTTCACTCTCTTTGCCCCTCCACTCCTTCTTTACCCTTTCTGCACCTCCACAACCACTGTAGCTGAATGATGGAGCTCCTGGAAGAAGAAGCACCCACACAGTCTCCTGTTTTGCCTCGCATGTGTCTCTTTTGCTATTGACTTCTGCATCGTCGTCTTCTCCTTTGCCTCGTTCGTCGTCTTCTGTGCATGGTCGTCTTCATCTCCTTTGCATCGTTATCAGTTTATACGTCGTCGCTGTTGTCGTCTTCAT
>NC_029786.2:96563795-96570544 GCF_000816755.2 Arachis ipaensis | reverse complement strand
CCTGCTCGTGCTGCCCCTCTGGTCCCTGGTCCTTTGCCTCTGCTGCTCTGGTTAATCTCGGTCGTTCTTCCTCCACGGTGGTCCTCTACATCTATTGTTCCTCTGGTCCCTGCTCGTACGCATCGCTTGGTTTCTGGTTTCTGCTCTGCTGAAGGTAAATATATGTTATTTGAATATTGTTACCTATATTGTTCTTCAATATTTTTGTTGTCTATGAATTTTTAAGTTTTCTTAATTTTTGGTGTCCTAATTGTTACTTCCTAAGGGTTTTCTTTCTGAATTTGTTCTTGGTTATGATTTTGGTTCTAATTATTTGGATCACTCTGTACGATTAACACTTAGGAAATTGACGTTGATTAATCACTCAATTTTGATTCTAATTATTTGGTTCTGAATTTGTTGCTTAGGTTTTACAATTGAATCAATGTTGGATCACATGAAACAATTACTTGAGACACCAGGTTCAAAGCTGCTCTTTGGGGGCAAGCCTTTAGAGGGTCATTCTATTCCACCTATTTACGGTGCTATTAAGCCCATTGCTATTTATGTTCTCCTTGAGAAAATTGTGAAGGACAAGAATTATGAGCTTGTGACAAAAGAAATTTTTTGACCTTTCCAGATACAAAAATAAGGGCTATAAACATGAAAATTTTCAAGTGTTTTCCCCTCTTTAAATTATAATATCAATATACACTTTGTATGAGATAAATGAGTTCTATTCCTTTATCCAGATAATTACTAACTACAAAAGCAGTCAAATATCAACCGTGTTGGATACGTTGGAAAAATGCATGCACATTTAACTATTGTTGTAGTTTCAAACGATCCTCTCTTTTTACAGGCAAGCTTTTCTAACTCATATTGGAGTTACACATTTACCTTGATACTTTTATTCGCACAACAAAAATATAGATGTTTAGCTTCGGATTAAGGTTTATACTACATGCCAATCTTGGAAATTTACTGTAATTTTGCTATACTTATGTGTTGGATTTTCAATCTAAAGTAGTTAACATTTTCAGGAAGTCATTGGTAGATCAGTGAATGGTACAACTTATACTGGACCTCCACAAAATCATTGGTAAGTGCATGATCTTTTGGATCCTTTTTAATTCTCATTTAATTCACTACAAGAAATTACTGGAATGGAGACCAATTTAGCGACCGATTTAGCGATCGATTCTGGTGTTCGCTAAAACCTTGGTCGCTAACCGTTAGCGATCGATATTAGCAGCCGATTTTAAACCAATGCTACCAAACTAGTATCAAACGATATTGGTCGCTAATAAAATCGGTCACTAAATGGCGACCACTTTTTTTGTCGCTAAAGTGGTCGCTGAGAAAATTGGTCGCTAAATAGCGACCAACTTCTCGGTCGTAAAATCGGTTGCTAATAAAATCGGTCGCTGATGTCTGACCTGAAATCTAAAATTGGTCGCTAAATCAGTCATTGTTATTAATTTTTAATTATAGATTTTTACTAATTATTCACAATATCTGTATCGAAATATAGAAATTAAAAGAGACAAAATTCATAAATATTCACAATATCTATATCGAAATATAGAAATTAAAAGAGACAAAATTCATAAATACATCAAATTTATTATCTACAATTCAAATGTACATTGAGGGCTTACAATCCACAATCCAAATTCATGGTACATGGTACATTTACTACTTATA
This sequence comes from Arachis ipaensis, assembly GCF_000816755.2. NCBI lineage: Eukaryota > Viridiplantae > Streptophyta > Magnoliopsida > Fabales > Fabaceae > Arachis > Arachis ipaensis. The sequence goes on along the minus strand of NC_029786.2, from coordinate 96,568,858 downwards.
TCTTACAACACTAAGCCTGTAAATCTACATTGATATTCTGATTTACAAAAAAGTAGCACATAATATTGTATGCAGTTAAGAAAATGAGATTCTGAAAGTAACATGGTCAGGAGTGCTTATGGAATCAGAAAGCTTTTCACACTGCTCTGACTAGTTAAAAAAGAAAAACTAATGCAACTTGATACACCTGGAAAGGGAAACATTAAAGAAGCAATCAGATATATGACATAATAGAAAACTCTCATCTTCTAAGGAAACTTTTCGAGACACCCACAATCAGTAAACAGAGTGCCCTATTATATAAAATTTTGTATACTATAGATACATCAAAATAAAATTCTTTAAAATATTGTGAATGCAATTATATATTATCATTTAAATATTCATTTACTATAGTCAAAAGTGTGATCTGAGTAACCATGTAGCACAGTAATTAGCATAAAAGGGTAGAAATCGATACATTGTATGTAAGTAGCAAATTAAAAGTGTTGATTTCTCAGTGGTGCATGCTGCCAAACACAGTCATCATTCGCTAAACTCTTAACACTTAAAAGTAATGATGGCAACGGATAGTTCAATTAGTATTAAACTAATTTCTTTTTAGGTGCACCAACAATTAAAATCAAAGTGTTAGATCATGATAATATATGTGCAACAAAACAGCATCAGTTAAACATCAAATTATTTATTTTCGTTCTTAATTGAGATTTTTAATTAAATCATGAAAAATCAATTAGCAGCACTTTTTTTATTATTTTATCATTTCTAAGTAGTAGTGATCACAAACATGATTGCATAAATATATATGTAACATCTACAAAAGTTAAGATTGACAGAAGACACAGGAAATATATTATAACCAATTTCAGATATATAGATTAAGAAGGAACTAGCAAAAGCAATCCTAATTAAATATGTTAGTAAATTAAAGTTCCATGCATGTTTTGTAAGAAAGAAAAAAGAGAATACAATACATTTACCTAAAAGATATGGTAATGAACGAACTTGCAGAAGAAGAATATGATTAATTACCAGCATTGTACTTTTTTCTTGATGATCATAGTTACCAGAGAAAGTTCTCTAAAGTGTTTAGTGCTAACATAGGTGAGTGAGCAAGTAGCATATATAAAAAAACTCTCATCTTGAAAATAGAGAAAAATCAAGGTAAATGACTATTGAGAACTTACCATAGAGTGCATCACCCTTTTTAGCCTGTGCAAATTCTGAGGGAGCACCGGTGATGGAATACAGTGTTACTCGACCAACACGAATATTCTAAACCAATCAAAATCACATATCTCATTATACATATATCATAAGAGCCAAGTAGTAACCAACAACACTAGCAAACTCAAACAATTCATTCAAGGCACTAAGTATGTGATCTTAATTAATTAATTGAGCATTAGGAAAATGATTTGGATATATGGCTATACAACGTCAATTACTTTTTGTTAGATAATAATCATTTCTCTCCCTTTTCCTAAAGATCTTTCAATAAAATTTTGACCACTAAGGTATTTAAAACATAACACACATAACATAACATAATCATCCTTAAAGCCAAGAGTTCCAACACCAACCTGATACTTCATAAGCTTCTCAGCATGCTCTCTTTTTTCTTCACTTGATTCCTTAAAGAACCTGCAACTTTCAACAAAATATAATACACTCAAATTTAAATCCCATTTGAGAAACAGAAGAAGTGAATTCACAGATGTATGTTACTTACTTTGCAAATCCCTTGAGAGCAATGTCATCTCTGTCAAAGTATGCAAACAAAGAGTGGCACACATAGGAAGCATTGTACTCCATACTGCATTCATGCACCAAATAAATCAGACTAAGCGCATGAGAAGAGTATCATTCAAGCCTTGTGTGACCAATGGAATTATTGTCTTTGTGGAAATTTGTTGCATTACAAAGTTTAAACATTTTTTCTTAGAAGTTGTTCCTAATAAATGTTCATTTTTTATAAAATGATGATATGATGAACATTTTAATGTGTCATGTTGTTGTGCAGTAAAACATTTGTAGCAAAGATTCGTAATGATTTCTTGTACTTGTGATAAAGCATTCACTCATTCGATGCATTTAATAGTAATGGCTTCTTAATGAATTGACTGATAATATTGAATCTCCACTTAAACAAGAATAGATTTGATTATCAGATCATTCACTTGATTTGGCTGATACACTAATAGGAATATAAAGAGACACTCACATAAGAAAATGATCAGAACCTGCTTTGATAAATACACAATGATGTGTTCAACATTGTTGCCATTCTTTTTAGCTTTGAAAATAGAACTGAAAGGGATAAACTCAACTTGAGCAAAGTTTGATATCAAAATAACAATACCACAATGAAAAAATTTTTAAAAAAATACTTACATGCTCACCAAGTTGTAACTGCCACAGAAGCTGTCCTAATGCACATTCTAATGGTTGAGTCCATAATGAAATTAGATCCTTATCTTGACCATAGTAGTTATCTATCTCTTCAGGCCCCTAGAATAAAACGCAAACATGCCCCATATTCAATCATTTATTAACCAAATCCTTAGTATGATCTATACATAAAATTTAATTTTATGGACTTATTATAATATTTGAATGATTAATTGATTAATCCACCTCATCAACAGCAGCTTCATCATTCTTAATAATCACAGTGACTTATTCCCGATCATCAAGGTTTGGGGCTTCATATCCAACAAAATTAGGACCATTGTTCCATATAATCAAAGGGTTCTCCTTCCTTGCATTTGATCCATTCACATTCTCCTTATTATTGAACCTTGTTTTCTGAGATAAACACAATGGCAACAAACAAATCCATACTATTACAACAAAAGAATACTAAAATAAGTATAATTAACAACCAAAATTAGGTGATTATGTAGACAATAACTAAGGAAATTTGTAACTACACATTAACAACATTCTTTCTCAACAAACCATAATACTCCTCAATCCTCATATTCAACTAAAGAAATATCCAATTAATTAATTAGTTAATTAATAATCAGTATTAAGTGACAAGTGGTGAATTTCTAATCTCTTAACTTCTTACCAACTGAGGCCATGCATCAATGACACATGCTTCCACGGTGTTCAGCAAGCACTCATATTCTCCATGATGCACCAAGTCCTTCCTCAGATTGTATACAACAACAAGAAGCAAAGTTCTGCAACAACAATTGTATGCTTATTTTCTGATTCGAAGTTCAATTTCAAAATCAGTAAAAATAGAACAATTAATTACACACAGAAAACAAATCAAACATAGCAAAACTTAAATCGACAGGGAGAGAAGGAGAATACCTTCTTGCGACAGAGCAATAAGGAAAGGCGATATGAGATAGAGGCGACAGCGGAGAGTGAGATCGAGATCAAGGTGAGAGAGATCGTTAGAGTTAGATCGAGATCGAGGTGAGAGAAATCATAAGAGCTTGACAGCAAGAAAAAGGTGAGAGACGGTGAGCTAGTGACAAAGAAGATTGTAGGCTTCAGGTAGTAGACGACAGCGGCAACGGCGATGACGGCAGTGACGGCGCAAAATGGAGAGGGTGTTGTGCTTTCGGAGGTGATCACATTAGGGTTAGTGAGAAGTGTGAGGGATCTGAGGATGGTGTGGCTAGGTTAAGGTTAAATTAACTCAGTAACTTCCTTTTATTTAAACTAGAGACCAATTTAGTGACCGATTAATTTATAACACTATTTTTGTATTTCTGTTGCTAAATTCAGAAATAGCGACCGATTTAGCGACCAACATCTTTAAAAAAACATTTTATAATTGGTTGCTATAATCGATCACTAACTTAGCATAGCGACTGAACTAGCGACCAACTAGTTTTAGCCTATTTTTTTGTTGGTTGTTAAATCGATCGCTAAATTAAAAATAGCGACCGATTTTGTGCCCAAAAGAACCAAAGACGAAATTTTCTGTTTTGGTTGCTAAATAGGTCACTAAACTAAAAAAGAATGACCGATTTTAGTGACCAACTTCATTTTAGTCGAAGAAAAATATTATCGGTCGCCAAATCGATTGCTATCAGTGATCATTTTTGTTGGTCGCTAAAATCGGTCGCTGAATGAAACTTAGCGACCGATTTAGCGATCAAAATTTGTTTACTCCTATAAATCTTATATTGGTCGCTAAATCAGTATTTTTTTTATCGCTATTCTAGTAGTTTCTTGTAGTGATTTTGGAATGGATTATTGAGCCTTCAATTTTGCCAAAAATAAAATGGTGCTCTACTTGAATTATTGAAATAAGTAATTCCTCATTTGAATATTCCTTATCTTTCAATAAAATCAAGGCCATGGTAAAAGATTTAGGATTTTGTTATAATAAAATTCATGCCTATCCCAATGATTGCATTTTGTTCTGGGATATATATGAAGATGATGAATTTTGTCCAGTTTATGAAGCTTCCAGGTACATAAAAAATGTTGAGGTAGATACGAAAGTTAATAAGTTGAAGAAAAAATCTGTGCCTGCAAAGGTTTTTTGAGGCACTTTCTCTTGATTCCAAGGCCTAAAAAGCTGTTCATGTGTTTAAAAACAGCTGAGAATAAAAAGTCTAAAGAAGCGGCAATTAGAGCTTTTTAATCCATATTTAGGAAAGAGAATGTGGGGCGAGTGCGATGTCACGGAAGAGTTACCACATCAACTTTGTTGAAGAAAAATGAAAAAATTACCACCCTTAAGCAACAACATGTAGCTAAGAAAGCAACATTAGAGGGTAAGGTCGATGTGATGCAAAAAGAAGTAGATGAACTAAAATCTCTTATTAAGATAATGCTGTAATAAAAAAGTTCATGAGTAGACCTTGAGATGTTAGCTGTTCAATTAGAAAGAACTTCTGGTAATCCAAATAATGATACTAATGAAGAGGTATTATTTGTTGTTAAAGTTGCTATAAGTTATCATATGTTAAATAATAGTTAATTTATGTTAGGATTAATTTAATTATTTTGTGTATCCAAATAGAAGAATGTTTTATATACTTTTCTCTTCTCTTTCTCAAACATTTTTTTAGTAAATATTATTAGTA
>NC_029786.2:96563492-96563783 GCF_000816755.2 Arachis ipaensis | reverse complement strand
GTATTAAAAATATATAATTTATATTTAATTTTTTATTTTTTATTTTGTTTATAGAAAAATCATGTTAAAAGAGAAAACAAACTTAATTAAGACACAAATTTTAAAGAGCAATTAACCGTCATCATAAACCTCTTTTACATAGCATACATTATATGATCTATCATTTAACATGAAAAATTAACACAATGTGCGTGTCAATTTAATTATATCATAACAGTAGGTATATTTATTTGTTGTTTCCTAGTTTAGATAATTATCTTTAAAAAATAATTAAGAGTTCCAATTTAACCT
>NC_029786.2:96559523-96563254 GCF_000816755.2 Arachis ipaensis | reverse complement strand
TAGTATTTATTTTTAAATACTGAAAATTGAGATTAGGAAATTGAAATTCAGTATTATATTAACTAAAATTTCAATTCTGTGACATAAAATTTCTACTTCTAAAAATAGAGATAGAGGGAATTGAAATTTCTAGGAATAGAGACTGAAATTTTAATAATTTTTATTTTAAAAAATATTTTTATTTAATTTTTCAAATTTTAAATCTACCCCTCAATCTTTATATATATATACCTTAAATCAAACATAACACTTAAACATAACTCAATCCTATATTTTTTATACTAAATACAGTACAGAGATTTAGGTCCAGTTTGGATAAATAGCTTAATTAAACTCCTTTTGAAAAAATAGTTTAAACAATAATAAATGACTATATCAAAAGTAACTTATAAATAAGTTATTTTGTGTTTAAATTTTTAGTTCTAAAAGTGCTTATTTTAAAAGAAATGTGATAAAAAGTAGTAATAGTATGAGAGAAGTCATTTTTTTTAACTTCTCTATAAGCTCCTAAGAGCTTATTTGGGTGAGCTTCTAAGAAAAGATTTTTTTTTAGTTATCTTTTTAAAAGATCTTATGGAAAAGTAAAAGTAATTTTATGTTTGGGTATCTCATGCAAAAAGATCTTTTTATCTATCAATTATGTTTGGGTATAACGATATAAAAGTACTTTTTTGTTTATTTATTATATAAAAAACATCTTTTTTTAAGAGAAAAAGATCTTTTAAAAAAAGATGTAAATTACAGCTTCTCAAAAAAAAGATATTTTTTTTATTTTTCTAGTACTTTTACTTTTACTACTAGAAATTTGCCAAACACGTTTAAAAAATTAAAAAAAAAAGATATTTTTTCACTAAAAAAAGATTTTTTTTTGTCAAAATAATAGCGCCCAAACAAACACTAAATAGCTTCTTAGAAAGCTGTAATTTAGCTTTGAAAATTACACCAGACATTAATACTATGACTTTTTATACGTCAAAAGCTCAAAAAAATTACTTTTAAAACTTTTCAAATAGACCCTTAATTTAGTCTCAATCATGGTATCTTAATCTTTATCTCTCTCTCTCTTCCAAATACAACATTAGTCATTACTTATTTTATTTTCTTTTTATTGATGACTCCTTTAATTTGTATAACAACACTCATGTCTTTTAAATTTTTTTCCTTAGAAATTAAACATGGGTTTGTTTATATTGGGATTAATCTCCGTAGATGTATATCCGCATTTTTCCAAAAACATATAGTGTTATAAGTTCTTCTTTCATTCTGTATGCCTTAGTCCCCGGGCTTCATATTCATTTAAATAAAGACCGTATTCAGTTATAGTTAATTATTATTGCATGCAAGATTTTTCAACAACTATATATTCTTGGATGGGGAATTCTATTTTTATAAATGGATAAAAGTATATACAAAGAAATAATACATAGAAGACAAAAAAAAAATTCTAAAGATTTAAAAATAGTCCAATATATTTCAAAAACTGTTTTCTCAAGTTAAAGTTGTCCTTCCTACTGTATATTGAGTGATAATTTAGACGAATTGCAAATGATTTCTTGAGTTATTGCACCGAAATTTAGGAGATATAACAAAGTGTATAGTTATAATTTTATTTCAGAGCAGCATAAGAAAATAAGATAAAAAAAATAACAGTTTTGATTTGCTGCCTAAACAATCTTTGAATTATATTTAACTATATTAAATTTTTTTGGGTGTACTTTAATTTGTAGTTTCTATACTCTTTCGAATATATTTTTATTTATTTACTCTTAAAAATATTAGAAATAAAGAAGACACATAATTAATAAAAAATCTATCTAAGCACAATAATACTGAAATCCATTAATCAATAAGAACCTGCAGCTTGCTTTAATTTCTCCAACTAGTTTCCTGGATGCAGAAGAATAATAATAACCCAAAAATGGCATCGAGAAGGTTTATTACACACTAAAAAAAAATGATAAAAATGGGGGGAAAAAAAGATTAAGTACATAGATAGCTAGATTTGCACCGAGATATTATTAAAACACGAGTATAATAATAACAAAAGAAAGTTGAATTCTAATAATTGAAATTTTAACTAAGATTATTGATACATGATACAAAATCAACAATTCAGCATGAATTTTACTACTTTAAATTAAATGGGACAATTAAATATAATAAAAAGGTATTAATAAATAAATTAAACATGGTGAATTTTACTAGATATATTGCTAGAGATCAGGCCTAACCATCATTGATGTCATGGGAGAAGCTCTGCCGCCGGAAACAGCCACACTTCCCCGGAAACCGATACCGGAAAATCGCAACGACGAGATGAGAAGAAAGGCTGTGTCTGTAAGGAGACATCCATATTGATGATAGATATGAATGCACTTCCTTAAAATCACAACACTTAGCATAGATATGAACTCCATTAGTCTTGCCATTATTGTTCTTATAGATTTTTGCACTTTCTTCTTTTTGATGTTGGTGTTCTAAGACTTGGTCCCAACAAAACAAAAAGAACTTAGGGTTTAGATTTATATTATTATTATATATTCTTCTCTTGCTAGCTAGCTACCATAATGTGTTGCTTTTACTAAGGTGCCCTTGTTCCTAATTTTTTCCCCCTATTTAATTTCCTTTTGGGTAGCAATATTAGATGTTTATACACTAATTTATATGAGACTAATTTTGACACAATGATAATATAAAATATTTTATACAGCCGCTTAATTATATCTGTTATTTTAGATTATTATTTATATTATTAATGTAAAATATAATTAATTTTGTTAATATGACATCATATAATTAAATATATGTATAAAATTATTTTATTCAGATAATATGTCAAAATTAAATTTTTATTTTATAATACAAATATTGATTTTTTTTGTGTTTTAAGTAGAAGATGATATTAATTTAGTACTTTCAAGAGCAAGGATTTGAATATTCATATAGGTAACATTAATTATTAGGAGAGGAGAAGCAAAATGTTGGTTTTATTTAATATACAATTATACATTATCATAATATAATCTATACATACACTAGTAATAATGAGTACAACTCTTTGTTGAATTATCATATTATTATTTCTTTAAATTGCATGGCATTACTCTATAATGCCTTGTATATTTTCTTGTTAATTAATTGGGCAAGTTGGTAATTTTGCTGATAGCATCTTTAAATTGTCAGAGGTGGCGTCGTTAATTATAATCATAGAGCTAAAATAGTATTCCAATGTCAGAAGCAAAAAATGAAGACATCATGGAGACATTCATAAAATACAAGAAAGGTGATGCATGTAAAAGTATATCTATCGGTATGGCATTTTATGAAGCTATGTGGCAAAAATGTCGACACTAATTCAGAATGCCAAAACAAAACAAAATAAAATGGTTTATTTATTTATTTTTGGTTCTTTAAGGGAAAAATTGGTAAAAAGCAGGTTTGTAATCATGTTCAAATGAAAAAAAAAAAAAAAAAGAATGTTATAAGCTTTTAAGGCTTTATTTGGATAGAAAAAGTTACAAAATGTACAAGAGCATAAAGAAAATAGATCCACCATTACAATGCAGGCACATGTCTTGGATTTAAATTCAGTATTTAGATTTGATGTAAATTTGAAAGTCACTAATAGATCAATTAGGCTTTATATGATTACAAGGAAACAAATAAAGGGAAAAAAAAAGGAGAAAAAAAAGTTTAATGAATTTTTATTTTCTTTAGATAGCTTCGGATGA
>NC_029786.2:96551545-96559467 GCF_000816755.2 Arachis ipaensis | reverse complement strand
TGAAAAAATAAAAAGAGCAAAATAATAATATATAATATTTTGAAAAGATAATTTTATTCTCATATATTTTAAAATGTGATAAAAAAATAAAAGGATAATTTAATGAGTCTCACCTCTATTTTTATACCTTTTATTTTTTTTACTTTTTTTTCTAATCAAATAATAAAAAATAATTATTTTTTTCTCAATTTCTTTCTTTTTCTTCTCCATCTATATTTTCCTTAAATAAATATACTCTTAATGTAAAATTACCATAGTAAAATGTTCTCTGTCCTACCGTCATATCCAAGCATAAACCGAAGAATGTATGGCAAAAAATCCTAATTAGATCTTTAACCACATGTATTTTAATTTGAAAAAAAATATTCTATTAATTTTAACATTTTTATATGAAAATGATCTAATTACAAAACTAAAAGTAGTATAGAGACTCAATTAAAAAAAATTATAAAAACTTAATTATAAATTTGGTAAGATTATAGGACCAACATATTAATTAAGCCTTATTTTTCGAAAGAATTCAACAGAGATATTATTTGAGTAAATGATTAAATTTGTCTCTGAAAGAGTATTTATTCTCTAAATTGGTTCCCAAAAGATTGTTTTTGATCAAATTTGTCATTCAAAGATTTTAAGTTAATCATATTGGTCCTTCCGTTATTTTCTTTATTGATGGTGTCGAAATTTACTAATATAACATACTAAGTGACACCACAATACATACCTAAGAATCCTAATTGATTATTAATATGATAAGTTTATGAAATATCAAAACTTAATTGAGGAGAGACCTTAAGGCATTGAAATTTCTCAATTTGGAATTAATTAGTTTGATCTATTTTTATAAATTTATTATGTTAGTTGCCAATTGAAATTACTAGATGTGTGTTGTGATGTCATTTAACGTGTCATGTCAACAAATTCAGACATTATTAAAAACGAAAGTAATAAAAAGACTAACATAACTAACTTAAAATATTTAAAAAATAAATTTAATTAAAAAAATTTTCAAAAATTAATTTAGAGAACGAGAATAATATTTTAAGACTAATTTCATCATTTACTCAATATTATTTTTATGCAACAAAATATTATATTCTCCGAACATATGGCAAGCAATTGACAAAGAATTGTAAGAAAGAAGTGATACAGCTGATCTTTGAGTTGAAGTTGAGAAGGAATTGGGATGTTCGTTTTGAGTTTATCCAAATAAAACTAATGTCGTAGCAGATCGATTGGCAAAAATAAAATTTGGAGGTAATAGTGCTGATGAGATTCACCTTTGGTATCAGCCGCCAGAAGTTGTTTCTCCTCTTTTGCTGTTCGGCACCTGATTTTTTTTTTCTTTTTTTTCTTTTTTTTTCTTTTCTGCTCTTTTGTTTCGGTTTTTTTTCCTTTTCTTGGTTGCTCACAAAAAAATTTGCTACGGACACTAGACAATGTTTCTAATTATTTCCATTTTTGGTCCATGAAGTGGAAGGCTCATAAAAAAAAAAATTCGTTTTTATGATAAAATTATCCATTTGCCCATCACGGTAAATATTTAAATTTACCACTATTAGCATTGAAGTAATCATTTGTTACCGTTTCAGGGAGATACTTCTCACCATAATCAGTAATAACTTGTGTCACCCACCCATTAGATTGTTCGGTTTCTCTTGAACTATTTTTTTTATTCTCTAATTTTTTCCCCACCACCTTCTTCCTCCCCCTTCTATTGGTGTATGTCTTTCTATATGCAATATTTTATTTTGATTCAAGATGACTGAACTAAAGATATCTATGTAGGAGTCTTTTCAGTTGTAAATTTTTTTTTAGGTCCAGCAAATACACTTGCGACATAGATCATGTTGGCAACAACATTATAGTTAGCATGTTGGAATGGTTCTGAGGGAGTTAAACTCTAAAATAATTCGTAAAATTAGTTGCCTATATTAAAATAGTATCTAAGACCCTAATTATGCCAACGGTGTTCCTAAAATTAACAAAAATAAACGATATTTTTCTGTCTTTTTATAAATTTTAAGATATAATTAATGTAATTAGAATCTTACAAAATATTTTAATATTTAAACAAAAAATAAATAAATAAATAAATAAATAAATAAAAGAAAAGTGGCTAATAAGCCACGGTAAAGAGAGAGTGTGTGTTAAGCTTTTCTCAATTGTTTTTGAAAGGAAGAAAAGAAAAACGAAGCCCTGCTTCGGCGTCGAGGGAGAAGAAGAAAATTTGGGGAAAAAGGGCAAGTCATTTTTTATCCGATTGAACCAGTAAACTTGCTCTATTTCTTATAAAATTTTAGTATGTTATTTCTAGTGTAGAGATGAACATTAGGATATAATTTGCCAGTTGTATTGCCTTCTCTTTTATTTAATTTGAGATATCCACTTTGTAGAGGATTTATGTTGATTCCATCAGTTTTGATGATATATTTTGTTGATTGTTAAGATGCCCTAGTGTTACTAGAAAGACTGCTTGTATACCCATTATTTTGATAGTGGAAGATTTTACTGGACTAGATCCCGTGAGTTTTTTGTCCCTCTTTTTGGGGATTTTTCCACGTTAAAATTTTGGTGTCTAATTATTTAATTTCTGCCATTATATTTGCTGCTTGGAGTATCTTTGGTATTGCCTATTTAATCGCACAGATTGTGAAAAAAAAAATTTAGTGCTTCCGCTATTAGACAGGTTCTTGTTTGAACCTTTGTTGAGTTTTCTCAACAAAGTGGTATCAGAGTTTTGGTTGTTTATCTCTGTACTGATTAAATGGAGAAAAATACTCATGGGCCAAATATGGTCAAATTGAATTCCCAAAATTATTCAATTTGAAAAACTCTCATGGAAGATATGTTATATAGCAAGGACTTGTATGATCCTATGGAAGGGGATAAATCCAAAGGTACCAAATCCGATACTGAATGGAAGAAGCTGAATCGGAAGGCAGTTGCTTTAATTAGGCAATGGCTTGATCTTAGCGTGTATCCACATGTTGACACCGAAACGAATACCGAGAAGATGTGGAATGAATTGAAGGAGTTATATGAGAGGAAGAACGTGCAAAATATAGCATTCTTGATTAGGATGCTTGTTAATATGAAGTATATTGAAGGTAAATCAATGCCGGAGCACTTGAGCACCTTTCAAGAGACGGTGAACCAACTAACAAATAATGAAATCACTTTGAATAATGAGTTACAAGTCTTGTTGTTATTGAGCTCTTTGCTTGATAGTTGGAAAGTTCTGGTTGTGACACTGACTAACTCAGCTCCAAAAAGAAAGTTGACATTAGCAATGGTTAAAGAGAGCATGTTGAATGAAGAAGTCAGAAGAAGAGAGCGAGGTTTGATTAATGCCTCCTCCCAGTCAGAAGCACTTGTTTGAGAGTTACGGGGGAGAAGTCAAAGTAGAAAACTTCACAGCTCTGACAAGTCAGAAAGTTGAAGCAAGTCAAGAGAAAAGTACAAGCCAAGAAAGGAGTTCATTTATCACCATTGTGGGGCATATCAGGAGGTATTGTAGGTTTTTGAAAAGAGAACAATCAAGGGAAAGAAACAAAGACAAAGGTAAAGTAGTGATAAAGAAATTGCTGCTATTGTTTATGAAGATGTTCTTATTACATATGATGAAAATTATGTGAATTTTGTCTGTGATGATTCTATTTGGATTATGGACTCTGGTGCCTCATGTCATGTTACTTCGAGGCGTGAATTTTTCACTTCTTATACTGCTGAAAATTTTGACAAGATCAAATTGGGAGATAAAGAAGTGTGTGATATCATTGGTATGGGTGATATGTGGCTTGAAACCAACATGGGATGCAAGTTGCAGTTGAAGAATGTTAGGCTTGCACCAAATATGCGGTTTAATCTTATTTCAGTGAAGGCATTGGATCAAGAGGGGTATTGCACTTCCTTTGGTAGCGGAAAATGCAAGATTACCAAAGGGGCTCTCGTTGTTGCTCGAGAAGACAATAGTCTCACTACTCTCTACAGGTTGCAAGCAAAATTGTGCAAAGAAGATGTGAATGTAGCTGATGATTCTTCTTCTGATTTGTGGCATATATGTCTTGGTCACTTGAGTGAGAAAGGACTAAGCGTCTTAGCCAAGAAGCACTCACTTCCAGTGAAAGGTACAACTTTAAATACTTGTACTCATTATTTTGTTAGAAAGCATGCTAGAGTATCATTTCATAGTTCTGGATCTCATAGGAGATCACATGTTCTAGATTTATTTCACACTGATATTTGCACTATGGATGCTAAGACACTAGGTGGCGTATCATATTTTATTACTTTTATTGATGATTATTCTCAAAAAGTGTGGGCTTTTATTTTGAAATCTAAAGACCAGGTGCTTAGTATCTTCCAATTTCCAACACTTTCATGCAAGTGTTGAAAGAGAAATAGGAAGAAAATTGAAATGTGTTTGAGTAGATAATAGTGGTAAATACAGGGGTCCGTTTGAAGAGTATTGTAAAGGACATGGGATCAAGCTTGAGAAGACGGTTCCTAAGACTCCTCAACATAATGGAGTTGCAGAGAGAATGAATCGCACTATCAATGATAGAGTCAGGTGTATGCTCTCTCATACAAAGTTGCCTAAATCCTTTTGGGGTGAAGCAATGAGGACTGCAGTAGATTTGATCAACCTTTCTCCTACAGTTTCACTAAATGGTGATGTTCCAGAGAAAGTTTGGAGAGAGAAAAATATCTCCTATAGTCACTTGTGAGTGTTCGGCCGTAGGGCTTTTGTTCACATTCCAAGAGATGAAAAGTCCAAACTTGATAGAAAGTCAAAGCAGTGTATCTTCATGGGTTATGGTCATGAAGACTTTGGTTACTAATTATGGGATCCAGTAAGAAAGAAGATAATTAGAAGGCGAGATGTGATTTTTCTTGAAGACCAAACTATTGAAGACCTTGAGAAGACAGATAAGCCAACAGTAACTGTTAGATGTTCTGCTGATGATAAACCTGATCCTTCCACTAAACCTCCTGTTGATGGAGGAGATGTACAAGTTGATAATGATGGTGACGATTTGCATGATGAACCTACACCTCAACCTGAGGTGCCAGATGCAGAAGTTCCACCAGATGTTGAAGTTTCACCTGAACCAGCAGTTGAGCCTAAATTGAGAAGATCTATTAGAGAGCGTCATCCTTCTCAAAAATACTCTCCTCATCAGTATGTGATGAACACTGAGACTGGAGAGTTAGAGAGCTACCAGGAAGCTATGTCTGGTGAGCACATTGAAGTCCATGCAAGAAGAAATGAAATCCTTGCATGAGAATCATACTTTTGAATTGGTGATACTACCGAAGGGTAAGAGAGCATCCAAGAATAGATGGGTGTTCAAATTGAAAGCGGATGAAAATGTCTCACGGCCAAGGTATAAAGCTCGATTGGTTGTGAAAAGTTTTGAGCAAAAGAAAGGTATTGATTTTGAAGAGATTTTCTCCTTAGTTGTGAAGATGTCCTCTATTCGAGTTGTGCTTGGATTGGCAGCTAGCTTGAATTTAGAGGTTGAGCAGCTTGATGTGAAGACTGCATTATTTCATGGTGACATAGATAAAAAATTTATATGGAGCAACCAAAGGGTTTCGAGGTTAAAGGAAAGGAGCATCTTGTATGCAATTTGAAGAAGAGCTTATATGGGTTGAAGCAAGCGTCAAGGCAATGGTACACGAAGTTTTATTCCTCCATGGAAGGTCATGGGTATAGTAAGACTTCTTCTGATCATTGTGTGTATGTTAAGAAATTCTCTTATAGTGATTTTATAATTCTCTTGCTTTATGTTGATGACATGTTAATTGTTGGTCATGACACTAAGAAGATTGAAAGTCTTAAGAAAGACTTGAACAGATCCTTTGCTATGAAGGATTTGGGTCCTGCAAAGAAAATCATTAGCATGAGTATCACTCGTGACAGGAAGAATGAAAAACTGTGGTTGTCGCAGTAGAAGTATATTGAGAAGGTTTTAGAGAGGTTTAGCATGAGTAATTCCAAACCTGTTAGTACTCCACTTGCTAGTCATTTCAAGCTGAGTTCGCAGCAATGTCCTACAAGTGAGAAAGAGAAAGCAGAAATGAAGAAGATTCCATATGCATCTGCAATTGGTAGTTTGATGTATGCTATGGTTTGCATCAGGCCGGATATTGCTTATGCCGTTGGAGTTGTTAGTCAGTTTCTCTCTAATCCTGGCAAGGAACACTGGCAAGCAGTGAAGTGGATTCTCAGATACCTTAATGGTACTTCCAGAGTTTGTTTATGCTTTGGAAGTGGCCAACTTGTGTTAGATGGTTACACAGATGCGGATATGGCTGGGGATCTTAATTCAAGAAAGTCTACTTCTGGTTATATGATGACTTTTGCAAAGGGAGCTATGTCATGGCAATCTCGACTTTAGAAATGTGTTGCTTTGTCTACTATAAAGGCAGAATACATTGCTGTTGTTGAAACTTCTAAGGAACTCTTGTGGATGAAGAAATTTCTACAAGAGTTAGGCATCAATCAAGAGAAGTTTGTGTTATTTTGTGACAGTCAGAGTGCTATCCATCTCAGCAAGAATTTGACGTTTCATTCCAGATCGAAGCACATAGAGGTGAGGTATCATTGGATATATCAAGCGTTTGAGATGAAGTTATATGCACTTGAGAAGATCCATACTAATGATAATGGTTCAGATATAATGAGTAAGAGTTTACCTGCAGTGAAGTTTGATTCCTGCAAAGAGAATGTGAGCTTGGTGGAGCAGCCTATCCCCACTTGAGTTGGTGAGGACATCAAGTGGGCCCACACAACCTTTAAAACAAAAAATAAATAAATAAATAAATAAATAAATAAAAGAAAAGTGGCTAATAAGCCACGGTAAAGAGAGAGTGTGTGTTAAGCTTTTCTCAATTGTTTTTGAAAGAAAGAAAAGAAAAACGAAGCCCTGCTTTGGCGTCAAGGGAGAAGAAGAAAATTTGGGAGAAAAAGGGCAAACAATTTTTTATCCGATTGAATTGGTAAACTTGCTCCATTTCTTATGAAATTTTAGTATGTTATTTCTGGTGTAGAGATGAATATTAGGATATAACTTGCTAGTTGTATTGCCTTCTCTTTTGTCTGATTTGAGATATCTACTTTGTGGAGGATTTATATTGATTCCATCAGTTTTTATGATATATTTTGTTGATTGTTGAGCCCTAGTGTCACTAGGAAGACTACTTGTGTACCAATTGTTTTGATAGTAGAAGATTTTACTGGACTAGGTCCCGTGAGTTTTTTGTCCCTCTTTTTAGAGATTTTCCCACATTAAAATTCTGGTGTCTGATTATTTAATTTCTGCCATTATATTTGTTGTTTGGAGTATCTTTGATATTGTCTATTTAATTGCATAGGTTGTAGAAAAATTATTTTTAATACTTCTACTATTAGACAAGTTCTTGTTTGAACCATTGTTGAGTTTTCCAACATATATCTCTTTGTACAACTTTAAGTTGTTTTTCATAGCTATATATATAGCGGGAAAAAACAAAATTACGTATTTATTCCTATTTACATTCAAATTTTTTTTTTACCATTCGTTTGATTTTGGTCGCAAACACTCCCTTCTTTTTTTCGGTCAAGAATAGTCAACCCTAATAGCAATAATCCAATATGAAACTGTGGGCTTGGCCCAATATTGGTGAACGCAATTGGGTTTGAGTTGGACCCAATGCAATCAAGGGTTAGAAGATGTTTCCCTCCATAACCAAAAAAGTAAAAAGCGTGTTTCTCTACCCACTAATATATAGTCATGGAATAACAACAATCATGAATAGTTACCAAAACAAAAAACAACAATCATCAATGTCCAAATCATCATCATCATTTCATTTTTATCATTGTTTAATAAGTTCTTTAGACAAAAAATAAAAAATAAAAAAGAAAAAAATAA
>NC_029786.2:96545766-96548268 GCF_000816755.2 Arachis ipaensis | reverse complement strand
TTTATAATTTCAACTTTCAACCTTCTTTTCTAATCCTTATCTAGTGGACATTTTCTCTTCATCAGAAGATAAATTTTAAATTCTCTATTTTGTTTTATATAGCTCTCTATGACTTTATTTATTTTTCAATTTCATTATTTCTCTATTTTCAATTTTTGTTAAAATCTCTAAATCTATTTTATCTTTCTATCATTTTAACTATCAGTTACCCTAATCAAATTTAGTCTTCTTCTATTCTCAAATCCCAGCCACCACTCATATATTCTTTTAAACCCTCTTTTTAATTTTATAATTTCAACCTTCTTTTCTAATCCTTATCTAGTGGACATTTTCTCTTCATCAGAAGATAAATTTTAAATTCTCTATTTTGTTTTATATAGCTCTCTATGACTTTATTTATTTTTCAATTTCATTATTTCTCTTTTTGATATTTTCAATTGCAAATTTTAACTCAAACAATTATAATTTAGGTATTAATCTATTTTTTTATTCTCTTCATAAATTTATATATTTTATTTTATTCTCAATTTAGTGATCCTTATTATTTATTTGTTTATCTTTCGTTCTATTCTATTATATATAATTATGTTGCATATAAATTTTTAAAGTGAATTGATCAATTTACTAATTTAAAATATATATTTTTTTATTTTTAGAAATAATAATGAAAAAATATTTCAAAAGAACCACTAGAATTTGAAGTCACTCTATTAGTCTCTTCTAATAAAAATAAATTCTTAGAATTGAAGCAAAAAAAGTTAGTGGTTAATGTAATTTTTGGTTTTTTTTGTATTCAAATAATTAATGTGCATTTTTATATTTTTAAATTTAAATTAATATATCTTTTGATAGTAATGTGCATTATTTTTGCCCCCTCAACATAAATTTTCTGGGTCCGTCACTGTTACCACTAGAGAGTTCTCAGATGAGATCATTCTTATAATTAATTACTACTTGTTTCTATTAAATAAATTTTTATTCAAAACAATTTATGCGCGTATAGTGAAAACATTTTAAAGCGACATTTTGACAAAATAAATAAATAACCTACTTCTTAAAATAAACACAATCAAACATATACCTTATCACGATTGCAACAAAAATTTATGCTAGCTATTGTCATAAAATCAAATTATTCTGTTTTAATTTAGTTATTATTAGTAGGAAAGTCACTAGTTGATGTAATAATACATTATTTGGATAATACTTTTATGTACGGACACTTTGTTAAAGTTAAATTATAATAACGATTCCTAAATAAATTCTTCAAATTAAAGTTAGTGTTCTGATTGGTACTAAATAAATTATTTCAAAAGTTAAAATCATAGAGGGCTCTTGCCATTCCTCATATATGGTACTAAATATTTTTAAATTCATAAACTAGTTAATTGTACAATTATTATGAAAGAAAATTAAAGAGGTGGGCCAAGTCCCATTTACTAACTTTAGGAAGATTAATATTCTTTAATTTAATAAAGCATAATCTCTCAAACATTTATATTGTGGGGAAGTATATTCTCACTTGAAGCTTTGGATATTTGATCCTCCATTAGCACTTAGCTTTTGTAACTAACCAATAAAAAAAACCAAGTAATTTCAACATGTCAAATGTCTTACTCGGAACCATTTCATAGAATCCAAGGTGGTACATAGTATATTATTACTATGATCTCTTTCAAATTTATTATAAAATGCTTAATAATTGATCATGTCTTTTTGCTTTTAGATTCTATAGTAAACAAAAGTTGATCGGATTAAGACCCTTGATGATGTCATGGGACATATGTCATTTACATGTATAAGCTCATGGATTGGTTCCTTTAGCTTTAGATGTGTTTTGTCTCTTGTCTTACATGTTAGTGTTGGAAATTTGAGACTAATTACACATCAAATTTCTGACAAATGTACCAATAAGATTAACTTGCATTTCATTTTCAATCTCTAAACCAAATGCTATTATCATATTCCAATTTCCAACCGTTAGGGTGAGATCTTTCAAGATACATTGGCCAAGTGTGTCCTTTTTTTAACACCAAAAAATTAAAATAAAGTTGATTAATCTTTATTCTTGTGCCAAATCAATGAGAGAGTATATACTGAAGGGTAGTGTCAGGTATCAATTTACCTATTTTAGTCATGTTCGGATTAGATTTATAATATAATAATCAATTTTCCTATTGTATATTTTTAATAATATTAAATAAAGTTCTAATCAAAGCTAAAAATACTTAAACATTGATGTAGATTTAGAAATTTATATATGCTCTACGAATAGAGATGATCATGAGATAAATTTAAGCGAATTTTCGTATTATTTGATTTTGTTCTGTGTTATTCAAGAGCCCATCTTATATCAGATTGGCTAATTATTTATTTTTGATCGTATAAAAATGAGACGTATACTCGGAGTTATAAATTATATTGTCATTTTTATTTTCAAATAAATCAAATAATTTTTTATATTTTATTTGTTGTTTTACATTTTAGCTATGTAAATTTATT
>NC_029786.2:96543477-96545737 GCF_000816755.2 Arachis ipaensis | reverse complement strand
TATTAAATTACCCCTAATAAAAAAAATATAAAATTAAAAAAAAAGACACAGGAGGAGAAAGGAAGAGGAAGAAGGGGGAAAGGTCGTCGCCATCGCAACTCACCGTCGCCCTCGTAGTGCCGCGATTCACTGTCGCCCTTGCAGCGCCGCGACTCCCCCTCACAGCAACGCGCCTAGCCCTTGCCCTCCTCGTGTTCCTTGTCATCGTCGGGGAGGTGATGGTGGTGGTGGTGATGGTGTTGCTACTACTGACCTCGCCATCACTTCACGTCTTCGTCGCTGCTCCTCGCTGATTCTACTTCTGCTTCGGCTGATTTCTGTTTTCGGTTCAGTTTTTGCTTTCGATTTGGCTTCTGCTTTTGATTTGGCTGCGGCTTCTTCGTCTGTTTTGGCTTCTGCTTCTGATTCAACTTTTGCTTATGCGTCTGCTTCTGTTTTTGTTATTTTCTGATTTCATTGTTGTGTGTTGATTTTGTTGTTGAATTTGATGTTGTTTCTGAATTTGAATAATGTATTATTATTGGTGTTGAATATTGTGTTCTTGAATCTGATTATTGGTATTTGATGGGAGGATAGTGGTGATGGTAAAAGTGGTAATAGTGGAGGATATTTTTGTCTATAAACAGTCAAAAGGACGGTTTTAATACAAAAAATACCGTTGGAGGCAATTTTAAATCTAAAATAACATTGAGGATGGATTTAATTTTTGAAACATATAAAAATTTTTAGTAAAACAATTATTTGACGACTATTATTATGATAGGTATGTTGGTTATTAAATTTTGACAAAATTTAAAAGTGTAGTTTAAACTTATATTTTTTTATTATTTGATAACATTTTTTAATTTGCTAATACTTTTATCTTTATCTTTTTTTATTTTTAAAATAAGAAGTATTTTAAAATATAAAAAATGTAACTTTGATTTTGATTACAATCTTTAAGTATTATCAAAATCTTATAATTATTATATATATATTACACGCACTTAAATTTTAAGGTTCAACTATTAATTAGTTGAATTTAAATCCACTTATAACTCACAGCTAAGTAAACAGAGTTTTAACCTTAAGGTATTATTTAGAAAAAAAAAATAAAGATTAGATTAAATTTTTGTATTATATTTGGTATAAAGTGTAAATGACTGAGTTATATCTCAGTATGTTGTTTAATTTAAGATAAAAATAAAGATTTAAATAACTAAAATTATTAAAATATTCTTACTAATTAAAAAAATTAAAATAAAACTATACCCATAACCATCCTCTCTCTCTGTATGTCCTTCTCTCTTTCTCCAGCAAACCAGCAGCGGCGATTTCTCTCAACAGCAACGGCCGCAACAATGAGTAATGTCGTGTGTTCTGTTGCATCGCAAGCATTTATTGGTTGCGTCGTTGCTGGTCCACCATACCGTCTCTGTTCTTTGTGCTCGTTGCGCTACCTTTATTCCAGTTTTGGAGAAGAAAATTCGAGTTCTTGATCTGTGCTCCTTTTATTCCTTGTTCGATAGCGACTTTTTTCTTTGTCGTCGTTGTCTCCTCCTCCTCTTCTTCCTTTTTTCTTCTTCTCTTCAACCTCCTTCTTTTTTATCTTCTATTCTAATTTCTTCTCTTTTCTATTCTAATTTTAAAATCTTCTTATTTTTGAGATTGTTGTATTTGATTTTCACATATGTTTATGAGATTATTGTTGTTTTTTGTATTATTGTTGTTGGTAGTGGTAGAATTCAGTGATAACAGAAGTGTAATAGTGGGAATGAGAGGTGAGGTGGGATTGGGGTGAGAGGTGATATAAGGGTTGTAAAAGTGTTGGTTATGAGGAGTAGACTTGGAATATGAAATTTTGAATGAAAGTATTTTAGGAAAGAAAACTAATAAAGTTTTAGTCTTCATCCCAAAAAATTTTAGTTTCCTGTGTTTTTACTTTTTAGAGATAATGAAGAGGTTAAAATTTTGTATTCTGAGACTAAAATTTTAATTTTAGCTTATGACTATCAAATATGACGTTGAGTCTTAATCTTTTCGTTTTAATCCTAATACCTCATAATAAATGCAGGCTAATGAATGAAAAGATAAATAGCATGTATCATTATTTTAAATAGGACTTAGTGTTTCTATAAATGTTGTTGTGTTTTTAGAAAAGTCATTTTAGAAAAAAAATTATAGCTTATTTTGTGTTTTATTACTCTTCTAACTCAAAGCTATTTATTCATTTGACAAATAATATTTGTACTTTTTTATATTTTTCGTATTTTTTATGGTA
>NC_029786.2:96542592-96543452 GCF_000816755.2 Arachis ipaensis | reverse complement strand
TTTAGATAATAAATTATATAGTTAAATTTTGATATTTATAAAAATGTTGTCTTTATTTAAAATATGACTAAATAAATAAATCACACTTTTAAATAAAATACCTTTATAAAAAAATATTTTTACTATCTTCATTTAAAGAATTACCTAAACATATTTGTAAGACAATCGGCCCTACCACAAAATGGATGAATTGATTTGGACAATGAAAGTGGGTAGGGGGAAAATTACATGTGAAAGACACGCTGGCGCACTTATTTATCACCATATTCAAAAGATGCTTTTACCTTACAACCAAAAATTTAAATTTTAAATTTAATTGGAAAGTGTTTTAATGGAAGAAATGTGTGGTCTAAATAAGATTCAAAGTGGAAAAGAGAGGGTGTGGATTGCTTTTGGTTTAAAGGAAAAAGATGAATAGGAGTTTGTGATGAGGAAAATGGAGCAATAGTTTTGTCACAAACCATTTATGGATATATGGATTGGAATTGGACCAAGTATTTTATTTATGATTAATCCAACTATCAAAGACCTTAATTCTTTGACTTCATAATGTGTTTCTACACCTTAGACACACTCGTGTATATATTAATAAGAAAAAAAAAAGGGGGACACAATCAATTTATGTAAAACTGTGACGCACGGTTTATTTTAGATCATGAAAAGAATTCGGTATGAATACTAAAAATTAACTATATAAGTATGTTTATTATATATTATATATTTTAGCATCTCAAACACATTTTAAACACGATAATTATTATTAATATTCGTTCGACATGTGTATCCTTCGTATCTAATCGTATTTTAATAAAAAAAAATATTTTTTAAATACGTTTAAATACATTTAAATACTATCACGT
>NC_029786.2:96541632-96542474 GCF_000816755.2 Arachis ipaensis | reverse complement strand
TATATCACATTGGGTCCTATATCTGTGTCATACATCATAGTTATTAACCAAATTGAATAGATGAATAAATGTTTTGAATTTATCGATTTTAAAATTAAAAGAGGAAGAGTTTTATAAAAAGAGATACGACTAAGAAGAAAACGTAAGACAAATTCACATATGTTTTATTTATTAATTTATTTTGTTCATATGATAAATTTAGGTTAATTTATAAATCTCTATGAAAATAAAATTTGGAATTTGGCTACCAAAAAATCATTTTTTTGGTGTCTTACCAAAAAAATATTTGAGAATTAGTTTTCAGCCTTCCTTTCGGTTAAAAGTTGCAAAAAAAAAAATCTTGAAAAGGAAAATTTTAGAGAAACGGAAAAAAAAAGTAAAGAAAGAGCTTAATTTTATTTGAATATCTTCTTATTCACAAGTTTAAATATAGATAAATGAAAGATCAATAAAGCATAATCTCTTTATAAAATAAAATTTTAAAAATATTATATACACATAAAAATATCAATTTTTAAATAACTATTATATATTTATATGTATGTTTTTGTACATGTTTTCTTCTTTACTCAAATTTGTACCCTCACCTTAAATCACTAATTTCATGTCCCCAAAATTACCTGAAAGATCATGTAATTTTTATTCCTCAGATTTTCTAATTTTATCACATATATGAATAACACAATTCATTTAAATAATTTACCATGAATTTAACTAACATTCACAGATTCACTCACTACAATTTAGTTATTTGTTCCATTTTCCATATACTAACTAGTAATTACATTTGTCATGGGGTTGGTTGGCAAATTGATAAAAGAATATATATAATATTCATTTTG
>NC_029786.2:96536082-96541558 GCF_000816755.2 Arachis ipaensis | reverse complement strand
ATATTATAATATTTGTACAAATACTAATAGCAAAAACGTTGTTGAAAGATTTTTTTCAGTTTCACTCTTTTTAACAGCGAAAACCAAGAAAAAAAATGCATGAATTTGCACTTCTATTACTAACAAAAAATAAGATAGTAGCGATTATAAATAACGCACCGTTTGCTGGTGCTTTTTGAAACTACATTACTTGCCAAAATTTTATTTGTGTGAGAGGGAGAGGTGTTGTAATGCCGAGAAGAATAGAGAAATAGAGGAGAAGAGAAAAAAAGAAAAAAAGAAGAGTGGGAGAAAATGTCGCGCAATAACGATATTAATCGACTAAATAACTTAATAATATAGAACAAGTTGGAGATCGTGCATCATACCGACCAAACAATGCTTTATCATGTTCAACAACATCGAAAGTTAGTTGTATGACTCTTCCCATATCACTTAGAAGTACCCTAACTAGAACAGATGGATTACGTTCTATCATGGGAAATATTACCTTGTAGATCAGATTGCTATCCAGTGATGCGTGATCTTGGGATATAATTGTTGCCAAACATGTATATTGTGTCTCATACTTACGAATTTTCTAGTATCTAAGATTCTGCTGATAAATAACCCGAATGTTCCATCTACAACCAGTTGCATAATGCTTGCAACGACAGTAGTACTTCATTCGATCATATTCAATTACCCAATACTCAGCGCTTCTTCGAATATTGTAGTCTTTTATGGCTAGGTTTACAAACTTTTTGTTATAGAATATGTGTCCGAGTCACAACTCCACACTCCCACCTAGTTGTAGACATCGGGGCTTCCGGGACTAAAAGACAACGGATCAATCTTCATGGCATCAAGGTCCAATGTAGAATAATATATAGTTCGGAACTGTTAGTGTTGCAAGTGTGAGGAGTGTTGAAGTTAGTCCCACATCAAAGAAAGCATGGAAGAGTGAGGAGTTTATAAGATGAGAGACCCATTAACTTGACACCTTAAGGTTTTGAGTTAGATGTGGTGTCATCTCATCTTATGTTCTCTCGCTTGATTCTTCCCCGAAGTCTCCCCGATTGTCGAGAGCTCCTCACGATTGGCCCAACAAGTGGTATCAGAGCCGATGGTTTAATCGGTTTGGTTTTAAAGGAGTATTCAAGGTGAAGCATCGAAAGTCTTCCCGGCAAAGGTGGTCCGGGCGGCGTGTCCCGCGGTGTTTTGCGGCGGTGTGATGAACGAATACTCGTGGTGGTGGAGGAGCTAGAAAGAAGAGAGCGAGGTTTGACTAATGCCTCCTCCCAGTCAGAAGCACTTGTTTCAGAGTCACGGGGGAGAAGTCAAAGTAGAAAATCTCACAGTTCTGACAGGTCAGAGAGTCGAAGCAAGTCAAGAGGAAAGTACAAGCCAAGAAAAGAGTTCATTTGTCACCATTGTGGCAAGCCGGGGCATATCAAGAGGTATTGTAGATTCTTGAAAAGAGAACAATCAAGGGGAATAAACGAAGACAAAGGTAAAGATAGTGATAAAGAGATTGCTGCTATTGTTTATGAAGATGTTCTTATCACATATGATGAAAATTATGTGAATCTTGTCTGTGATGATTCCACTTGGATTATGGTTGTTGGAAAGCATGCTAGAGTATCATTTCATAATTCTGGACCTCATAGGAGATCACATGTTCTAGATTTAGTTCACACTAATGTTTGCACTATGGATGCTAAGACACTAGGTGGTGCATCATATTTTGTTACTTTTATTGATGATTACTCTCGAAAAGTGTGGGCTTTTGTTTTGAAATCTAAAGACTAGGTGCTCGGAATCTTCAAACACTTTCATGCAAGTGTTGAAAGAGAAACAGGAAGGAAATTGAAATATGTTCGAGCAGATAATGGTGGTGAATACAGGGGTCCATTTGAGGAGTATTGTAAAGGACATGGGATCAAGCTTGAGAAGACGGTTCCTAAGACTCCTCAACATAATGGAGTTGCAGAGAGAATGAATCGCACTATCAATGATAGAGTCAGGTGTATGCTCTCTCATGCAAAGTTGCCTAAATCCTTTTGGGGTGAAGCGATGAGGACTGCAGTAGATTTGATCAACCTTTCTCCTTCTGTTCCACTTAATGGTGATGTTCCAGAGAAAGTTTGGAGAGGAAAAGATGTCCCCTATAGTCACTTGAGAGTGTTCGGCTGCAGGGCTTTTGTTCACATTCCAAGAGATGAAAGGTCTAAACTTGATGGAAAGTCAAAGCAGTGTATCTTCATGGGTTATGGTCACGAAGACTTTGGTTATAGATTATGGGATCCGGTGAGCAAGAAGATAAGTAGAAGCCGAGATGTGATTTTTCTTGAAGACCAAACTATTGAAGATCTTGAGAAGACAGATAAGCCAACAGTAACTGTTAGACGCTCTGTTGATGATGAACCTGGTCCTTCCACTAGACCTCCTGTTGATGGAGGAGATGTACAAGTTGATAATGATGGTGATGATTTGCATGATGAACCTACACCTCAACCTGAAGTGCCAGATGTTGAAGTTCCACCTGAACCACCAGTTGAGCCTGAATTGAGAAGATCTACTAGAGAGCGTCATCTTTCTCAGAAATACTCTCCTCATGAGTATGTGATGAATACTGAGACTGGGGAGCCAGAGAGCTACCAGGAAGCTATGTCTGATGAGCATAAGGAAGATTGGTTGAGGGCCATGCAAGAAAAAATGAAATCCTTGCATGAGAATCATACTTTTGAATTGGTGAAGTTGCCGAAGGGTAAGAGAGCATTCAAGAATAAATGGGTGTTCAAGTTGAAAGCGGATGAAAATGTCTCACGGCCAAGATACAAAGCTCGATTGGTTGTGAAAGGCTTTGAGCAAAAGAGAGGTATTGATTTTGAGGAGATTTTCTCTCCAGTTGTGAAGATGTCCTCTATTCGAGTTGTGCTTGGATTGGCGGCTAACTTGAATTTAGAGGTTGAGCAGCTTGATGTGAAGACTGCATTCCTTCACGGTGACATAGATAAAGAAATCTATATGGAACAACCAGAGGGTTTCGAGGTTAAAGGAAAGGAGCACCTTGTATGCAAGTTGAAGAAGAGCTTATATGGGTTGAAGCAAGCACCAAGGCAGTGGTACACGAAGTTTGATTCCTTCATGGAACGTCATGGGTATAGTAAGACTTCTTCTGATCATTGTGTCTATGTTAAGAAATTCTCTGATGGTGATTTTATAATTCTCTTGCTTTATGTTGATGACATGTTGATTGTTGGTCATGATACTAAAAAGATTGAAAGTCTTAAGAAAGACTTGAATAGATCCTTTGCTATGAAGGATTTGGGTCCTGCAAAGAAAATCCTTGGCATGAGTATCACTCGTGACAGGAAGAATGGAAAACTGTGGTTGTCACAGCAAATGTGTTGCTTTGTCTACTACAGAGGCAGAATACATTGCTGTTGTTGAAGCTTCTAAGGAACTCTTGTGGATGAAGAAATTCCTACAAGAGTTAGGCATCAATCAAGAGAAGTTTGTGTTATTTTGTGACAGTCAGAGTGCTATCCATCTCAGCAAGAATCCGACGTTTCATTCTAGATCGAAGCACATAGAGGTGAGGTATCATTGGATACGTCAAGCGCTTGAGATGAAGTCATATGCACTTGAGAAGATCCATACTGATGATAATGGTTCAGATATGATGACTAAGAGTTTACCTGCAGTGAAGTTTGATTCCTGCAAAGAGAAGGCGGGTTTGGTGGAGCAGCCTATCCCCACTTGAGTTGGTGAGGGAGAGATTTGTTGGTGGGTCCCCAACCAAGTGGGGCCCACAAGCTTTATAAAAAAAAAGGAAATAAAGAAACAAAATGTGGCTTGAGCCACGAGAGAAGAGAGAGAGAGTTGGATCCTTTCAATTTGAAAGAAAGGAAGCAAAGCACAGTGCTGCGGCGTCGAAGGAGAAGAGAAATTTGGGAGAAAAGGGCAAGCCAATCTTGATCACATTGACTTGGTAAACTTGCTCCATTTCTTATGAAATTTTAGTATGTTATTCCTGGTGTAGAGATGAACATTAGGATATAACTTATTTGTTGTATTGCCTTCTCTTTTGCCTGATTTGAGATACCCACTTTTGTGGAGGGTTTATGTTGATTCCACCAGTTTTGGTGATGTATTTTGTTGATTGTTGAGATGCCCTAGTGCTACTAGGAAGACTGTTTGTGTACCCATTATTCTGATAGTGGAAGATTTTTCTGGACTAGGTCCCGTGGATTTTCTAGCTCCTCCACCACCACGAGTATTCGTTCATCACACCGCCGCAAAACACCGCGGGACACGCCGCCCGGACCACCTTTGCCGGGAAGACTTTCGATGCTTCACCTTGAATACTCCTTTAAAACCAGACCGATTAAACCATCGGCTCTGATACCACTTGTTGGGCCAATCGTGAGGAGCTCTCTCTTCTCTCGTGGCTCAAGCCACATTTTGTTTCTTTATTTCCTTTTTTTTTTTTAATAAAGTTTGTGGGCCCCACTTGGTTGGGGACCCACCAACAGGAACTTGAAAATGAGAGGAAAGAGAAGGTGATAGTGGTAGGATAAATCGTGATTGTGCAAATTCGGAATCTTGTGTTTTTGGAATGGACTCCATCTCATTGTCACTATCGTTCTCAGAATCAGTTCAACCCAATCCTCGTTTATCTCGGAATCTTTTGAAAAATCGGCATTCGATGGTACAAATAATGCTTCTTTTGGCACCCAATGCCGGATCCTCGACTGTGGCACGCTCTCGGCGTAAAACTCGACATGTTTGAATATGAAGATGAAAAACTTTCACCTATGTACACGATCTCAATGTAAAATTTCATTGCTTGTTGAGTCACAATCTTTCCATGCACTTCGAACATAGCACAAATATGCTTGTAAGCTAAAACACTTTATAATGCATTCTTTGACTTTCATCGACAAATAGAAATCGATATCCTATTTTCTTTATATGTTTCCTTCCCAGTAAATCCAAGTTCACTAGAGTTAAACTTTTCAATTCAATCAATGACTATAACTGCCATGTTTACATTGTAACTTGATCATTGCATTAAAAAACACACCATCATTACATCTAATTGTTACATTAGGATAAACAACAATATTAAAACATTCAATTGCCATTTTATAATAACTTTAAGATAAAAAAATTGAATGAGAGATCGAGATAAGAAGAATGATACATAAAGGTGTGGTGTGTGATTGTGCTAAGCTGCTTTAGTATTTATAGAGAAGTTTTTGAATGTTAATACTTCTATTTTTATTGTTATAATATACAAATTTAGGAGAAAATTTTACCACAATTTTACTTTTTATAGGGACGAAAATACCTTCTTATTTTTAGCGAAATTGTATACCACTTATGCTAAAAAAACAACAAAAATAGATAAAATTTTTCAATGCTATTTTTCATACTAATATCAATGTAAATTTCGTATATCACGTTTTTGCTTTTGTTGCCAATGAAT
>NC_029786.2:96534052-96535742 GCF_000816755.2 Arachis ipaensis | reverse complement strand
ACATTTTATAATATCATTATAATAATATAAAATACTAAAATAGTGAAATATTTTTGTGTTTCATACTAAAATCATCTATATATACAAAGTTTAACCTCAATCTAACACATTATGAAAGCGGCAAAAAATGTACATCAATACACATTACCACACAATGAGAGTATCAAATATCAATTAATGTGAAATATGAACGATTATTTTATACCGATTTAATAATTTTAATATATTAAGTTTAAATATAATCCAAATGAAATAATAGATCATATTAATTTAAATCTCTTGATATACCAATTATACGAAAGATTAATGATATAAATACGAGATTCTTAAAATAAATATAAGGGTAAAGTATTAAATTGGTCCTTTACGTTTAAGTGTAATCCTGTTTTGGTCTTTAAAATTTAAAATGTTCTATTTGAATTTAAAAAACAAATTTATTTAAATTCAATGTAGTTTTACTGTGAGGTTAAAATTAAATAATTAACGAAATGTCGTACATGACAGCAGTACAAGGTCGATAATTTAGAGAATACGTACAAGTTACAGAGGTACAAAATCAACATAGATGCATCAATACATTTATTTATTATCTTCCTTGGTTTTATAGAAAATATTTCATTTAAATTATAAGAAAAATGATATATAAATGTATTGATGCATCTACGGTTGATTTTATGCCTCAGAATCTTATACTTATTCTCCAGATTATCGACCTTGTTATTGTACTGCAGTCATTTAGGACATTTCGTTAATTATTTAACTTTAACCTCATGATGGGATTACGTTGAAAGTTGAAACTAAATAAAATTTTTTTGGATATTCAAATATGATACTTACCAAAACAGGATTATACCCAAACTTAGGAGACAAATTTAATACTTTATTCTAAATATAATTTTTCATTTTATATTTTAAATTAACTTTTGTGTCCAACATTCAGCTTTCAGCATAACGAGGTAATCTATCATCATCTTCATCAACTTGAGGTATTCTTCGGTGTAAAATTTAAACAACCTTCTTATTATATGAAGAAATTGTTCATATGATTAATTCTTATTCAACTCTTCATAGGATTGGTCCTTATTTCATCCTTCATGGATTAATTATTTGCATCTAGAAAGTTTGAAATTTAATTCGATGTACATAAAAAAAAATAGATTCATCTACAAAATAAACCATAAAAATTATTTATATTTATATATCACATAAATTATTTTCTCGTACGATTTATTTTTTATCTTTAAATATTTTTTCTACTTAATTTATACAGTTTTTTTCTCTTGCATCTAAAAAAAAAAAACATTAAGTATGACTCACTAATTACTATTCTCTATAGAAAAAATTCAAATTTTACACAAAATAAAAAATAAAATATCTAAAATATAAAGTCAATTTAATATAAATTTTATAAAATTGATTTTCATTTAAAATCATAATATCAAAAAATTTTAAAAAATTAAATCCGGATTTAAGCTACTATGCTACTAAGTACTAACTCATCCCCTTTGTATGAACTATGATGTAAACTAGCTTCAATTTTCATCTCGAAACAAGAAGAAATAAAATAAAGAAAACAAACAAAAACAGTTATAGACTACTGAAAGAGAGTAACTGTAGCCAGCAAGGAGCACGCGCATCCAATTTCAGAAACAATTTAAAAAAAAAAATTGTCTCACATTGTCACATACTC
>NC_029786.2:96531019-96533991 GCF_000816755.2 Arachis ipaensis | reverse complement strand
ACATATATAAATAAATATTTTATTTTATTTTATTTTTCCCCCTTACACAAAATCTCATTCCCCTCCCACTTCAGAACAGAGAGTATCGTTAGTTCTCGTTTTATGCGCCGCCACCTCCACCACGGAAACAACAACCACCATGAAAACCACCGTCACCGCCACCACTACTTAGGGTTTCACCTCTATTCGTTTTCTAGGGTTTCGAAATCAGTCTTAACTCTCTATTTTGCTCTCTCTCGCTCGCTCTCACTCTCACTCCTTCCCTTTCGAGCTGGATTCTCTCTCCCTCCTCTCCCGAAGAATCTTCATGCGCCGCTGGTTCAGCGGCTTCGTTGATTAGCTTCTCTCTCTATTTCTCCTCTGTTTCTCTCTCATCGAGTTTCTCTTTGTATCTTCGGTTATATGATCGTTTCCGTTACCATCTCTTCGCTCCGATTTGCATGGCATTGGGGGATTTGATGGCATCGTCGCGGTTCTCTCAATCTCCTCTCATCGTCGTCTCTAATAGCCACAGCCAGAGTCATAGCCATAACCACTTCGATGATTGCGCTTCGTCTTCTTCCTCGTTGTACGCGCTAGACGACGTTGATTTTGGTTCTAGGAGGCGCGATTCGGAAGCTTCCACCGCCGCAGCAGCGGCGGCGAGTGTAGGTTATGGTAATGGTGATGTAACAGCTGCCACCAGCATGGCGTACCTGCCGCAGACCGTCGTGCTGTGCGAGCTGCGGCATGAGGCGTTCGAGGCCTCCACGCCAGCCGGACCTGCTGTCAACGGGTTGGTCTCGAAATGGCGCCCGAAGGAAAGAGTAAGAGATTTTGATATTAGTATCGTTAGTTTGTTATGGTGTGTTTGGATTTGAGTACTTTTAGGGTTTAAAAATAAGTTTTTGTGCTCTACAGTAAACTATTTTGAGTAGAAAAGAAGATAATCGAAGCACAAAGTTAGCCGTTGTAGTGCATTATTCTGTGTCTCAATGAGAGACTCGTTAGATTTGAGTGGGAATGTTATAGTTCATAATGTTTGGATATGAACTTTTTTTAGTTACCAAATTGGTTCTTATGGTTGCTGTTTTTTGTTTTTTATTTTAATTTTATATGATATTTTTTAATACAGAAGAAGTGGATATGGAAACACTATCTGATATAGTTACTATGTTCTGGTTGAATGAATAAAAATGGCTGGACTATAGTGAAAATATTAGTTTATTCTGTTTGGATTAGAGTACTTTTAGGGAAAAAATTCAAAATGTAGGCTTCTGGTTATAAGCAGAAGCTAATACACAAACTTATCTGTTATAATTCATTGTCTTGTAGGTCTTGTGGCTGAGGGAGCAAACGTGTTAGGGTTTAAGTAAAAATGTTATAGTTCACTCTGTTTGGATTTGAATGTTTAGAGGAATGAATTCACATTTTTGGCTTTTTTTCATGCCTTTAAATATTAAAAAGGTTAATAGGAACACACTCTTTATCTATTATAGTTCATTGTGCTATGCGGGAATGAGCAAAAGTAATTTTTTTCTCTTAAGAGCTTGTGCAAAGGTGAAAGAACTTTATTGTTGTTGTTATTGTTTAATAATGATGCTTGTAGTTGTTTGTTTTTGATATTGGCTGTTAAGGTCGTAGGATGGTTGAAATTGGTCTTGATTGTGCAAATTGCAAGCTCATCTGTTGAATTTCATTGTCCTCAACGTTGTGACATTATGATTACTTGATGGTTCACTGATCATTTGAATGAGAATAGGTAGGATTGTTCTGGTCATTCCAGTGGTCCATTCTATTTCCTTATTTTATGTAAGGCATGACAGCATGAAAACTATGGCAGTGTAACTGTCAATCTAATAAAGACAATGTTTGTGTACAAGTAATGATCTTGATAAAATTAATCTTTGCACCAAGAATGGGACTATTTTATCAAGGCTGAAGAATTTATGCAGTTTTCGTTTGCCTGAAGACGTGTCATAAAATGGAGAATGATAAATCGAAGTGATAATATAGGTCCTACCCTGTTAAGGGTATTATTATCTTTTAGCCATGTAGCCCATTGAGAGGCATCCTATGTTTCATTCTTTATTCTTATTTAGAATGAGAACAATTTTCCATCCTCTGTGTTTTCTGCTTGTTTGTTGACAGTCCTTTGCTTATAATTAAAGTTGTTTCCTTCTAACTGGGTAATGACAAGTTTTGACATGTTTACCATGTCTCTCCACTCATGAGGATAACAACTTTAGAATAGTGGTGTGCAGTGCACTTGGCTGGCCATTAGTTTTTTTTGTTTCTTTTCTAGTTGTGATGATGAATGCTCCAGGAAGATACCTATATTTTATGTTTGCTAAGAAGTCTGCTTTAATTTATTGCCAATTTTGTGGTGCAGATGAAGACGGGATGTGTAGCTCTTGTATTATGTTTAAACATTAGTGTTGATCCACCAGATGTAATAAAGATATCTCCCTGTGCTAGAATGGAGTGCTGGATAGGTCTCTTTTTCACTCTTCTGATCTCAGTTGTTTTCAAATTTTTTTTCTCTGGTGTTCTAATAAAATGTTTTCATGTTTTTTGTCTTCTGGCAATTTTATGTTGATTTGATAGTATTTGGAACCAACATTGTGTATAATTTCATCTTTTTTGTATCGTTTTGTCCATAAATGTGTACTTGTTATGTTCCAGTTGCTTGTCAGTCAAAACCTGATATTGGCATTGCATTTTTTGGCATTTAACCCAAATATGTGCGGGTTGCACCATTACACTTATTCAATATGGTTGGAGCCTCTTTACACTTGCTCTTCTGTGTTCTTTCATTGAGTTTTGTTTGCGAATCCAATTATATTGTGTTAGTTATGAATTGGTTAATGAGAATGTTAAAAAAGTGCAAAAATTAAATCTTTGCAATCTACTGTATGCTTTTATTTATCTGGTTTCATGTAATATTCTCTCTCTCTCTCTCTTTCACACACACACACACACACACACTCTTT
>NC_029786.2:96518853-96530944 GCF_000816755.2 Arachis ipaensis | reverse complement strand
TGTTTTCTTCTGTTATAATGAGTTATTTGGTTGCCAAGGAAAAATGATATGCAATATCTAACCTCTGGATGCTTACAACTATAAAACTGGAATATGCTCACTCTGATTAAATAATATGCATCACTTTCTGCTTTTTGTTTGAAAACTTAACAGCCCAAACTTTTAGATTTACTGTCCATACAGATTTTCTTCCTGAAGAGATCTAACTCTCGCTTTACACTTTCATCTTGGCAAATGCTGCAGATCCATTTAACATGGCACCTCAGAAAGCATTGGAGTTAATTGGAAAAAGTTTGAGCAATCAGTATGAAAGGTGGCAACCAAAGGTGGAAATGTTTAGCTTGTTAAATCCATTATCATATTCCTCTTTGATGTTGATGTTTAGTTAATCCTGTGGGCATGAATTGTCAATAGGCTCGGATCAAGTGTCAACTTGATCCAACAATTGATGAGGTGAAAAAGCTTTGTATTACATGCCGTAGATATGCAAAGTCTGAAAGAGTATTATTTCATTACAATGGCCATGGTGTTCCAAAGCCAACTCCCAATGGTGAAATTTGGGTCTTCAATAAGGTATTTTTTCTGTCCTTGATAATACTTGATGTGAGATATTTATTTGGTAGGTCATATATTACGTTATTTCAACTGGCGATTATCATGTCTGGCCAATGCACAGGGACGGCAGATATATGAACTGAGCACATATATTTTAATATTTATATGTCAAGTTATGTTATGTCTCTCTGTGAGGTGAATGAACTAAACCGTGTAACAAATATATTTGAATTGGAAGTTGGATTAGTACTAATAAAATAACTTGGCTAGAGAAATAGAGAATATAGGTATGTAAAGTCCCTAAATGATCACAAATAATAATGCAAGTTCTCATAAATTAATACTAACCTGTTCTACATCAGAAAATTGGATAAATAATACTAAACAGGGAAAATGGAGGGTCCAAATGTGAGGGGGAAAAATAGTCAAAGTATTAGAAGTTAGTCTTATGTTGCTTGGATTTTGTTCACATTTGCCCTTGGAGGGTGCAAGCTAAGGAACAAATTTTGGTCATGTTCCTCATCCAAATTATTTATAGAAGAAAGTATCGAATACTTCATCAAATCTTAAGGCAATAAATATTTGTACTTTCATTACTTTACATTTTGTAGTTTCTGTTTTTTCATATTTTAACTGTTGTCCTAAGGCGTATATTAATGGAAACCTTTCTTATAATGGGAATTGTTACTCCCGTATATGCGTCAAGATCCTAGATATGTGGGTCTTATACTATGTATCAAGGATGTGCTTTTATATAAAAACGTGTTTTTCCTCTTTTCATTTCATTTGTTGACCTTTTTATTTTTCCTTTTCTGTTCTTTTGCGTTTTGTTTCTTTTCGTTTTGTGGTTAATACTCAAGTTAATAATTGTGTTAGCCAGTTTTTCATTAGAGTAATAAATTAAGTCGAGGAATGGTCTATTTGAATCAAGGACCAAAGTGACTGTGGGTAGTCTTTAGGTTTTGTAATCTGCTTTTTCCACTACATTCTTTGTTTGATATTTTCTTTCTTATATAGCATTGCAACTATTCTCATAGGAAATATGAACTTAGAATCTTTTCAGCAGCATTTTGTTTATTTGGCAACTTATAGAAGAAAGTAAAATGGAGGTGAGGGAGAGATTATAGAATCTGAAAAAGGTGTGCACAGGTTTTTATAATTTAGTTCTTCCAAAAGCTTTAGTTTTGAGAGACACATGAATACTCTGATATCTCACACCCACATTCACATGAGCTCATTGGTCGCAGGCACAATTTATCTTGTGCTAAAATCTAACTCCTACTTATAGATAAGGACCGCATTTTAGACAAGTTGGTCATAGAGCTTCTAAACCATGTCGGAAATAATCTCTCCAAGATGTTCAAGTTGAAGAGATAGAGGCCCATAAATTGTTTATAAATTAAAACACTTGTGATGGCAGAGAAAATATAGGCACATTTGTTCATTGATGGTTCTAAATTAGACAATATAGTAAAATAAAATGGACCTGATTCTAGTATGATAATGAATCTAAACTTGATTGAAGTGACGAAATCTTATCAGAAAACTTCGTTATTATCTCAGTCCATATATTATAATTAGTAACGAATCAACAATTTATTGTTATTCTTATTCTCATTTTCATCATTTCACATGCACTCGAGCAGAGTTATACACAGTATATCCCCTTACGAGTTGCTGACCTCGATTCGTGGCTGAAGACCCCCTCAATATATGTTTTTGACTGCTCTGCTGCTGGGGGTATTGTTAGTGCTTTCATTGAGGTATTCAGAGTCAATTATTTTAACATAACATATTGCATGGAATAGAACTGTTAGGATATGGGAACTAATTTTTTGGTTTATATTTTTGGCTCTTGGACTTGGTATTGATTAGCTTAATGAATGGAATGCTTCTAACTCCCCTGGAACCACGAGAGATTGCATTTTGCTTGCAGCATGTGAGGCACATGAGCAATTGCCTCAGAGTGCAGAATTCCCTGCTGATGTATTTACATCATGCCTTACGACACCTATTAAGATGGCATTGCGATGGTGAAGCTTCTCTTCTTATTTTAAACTTATTTCTTGCTGTATTTAATTCCTCCCATAGTCCCATTATTTAATATATTCAGGTGGTGAAAACCATGTACATCTGACGAAATGGAGGAGACAAATTACATCACACACAAAAAAAAAACTAATAGCCAATTTTATTTTTCTGCATATTTATTTGTTTAGTGAAATTGTTTACTTCTAACAAAAAATATTGCTCCTAGGTTTTGTACCCGTTCATTACTTCGCGGGTCTCTTGACTATTCACTTATAGACAAGATCCCTGGTCGTCCAAATGATAGAAAAACACTTCTGGGAGAACTAAATTGGATTTTTACTGCAGTAACCGACACAATTGCCTGGAATGTTCTTCCTCATGGTATGTTTCATCCCTGCCCATGGTTGCTGCTACACTACTGAATTGCCTCTTCTTTAATCCAATTTTCTAAGTAATTTTCATTTGTATCTTGCATATAATATTACTAATGTTTTTGACATGCAGATCTCTTTCAGAGACTGTTCAGACAGGACTTGTTAGTTGCAAGTTTATTCAGAAACTTTCTGCTGGCTGAGCGAATCATGCGATCTGCAAATTGTACTCCTGTTTCTTTTCCAATATTGCCGCCAAGCCATCAGCATCATATGTGGTATCTTAGATGATAATTTTTGTGATAATATCATATGGGCTGAAAATTTAGTTATTTGTTTATTTTGGTTAAATCTTTATGTATTTTTGTTTTCTCTATAGGGATGCATGGGACATGGCTGCTGAGCTATGCTTGTCGCAACTCCCTTCATTAGTTGAGAATCCTAATGCAGAGTTTCAGGTATCTTGGGAATCTTAAATACTTTTGAAATAGAGATTCTATCTGAACCTTGAAAATTAACGATAGGAAATTAATTGTCAGCCTAGTTCATTTTTCAGTGAGCAGTTAACAGCATTTGAGGTATGGCTTGACCATGGTTCTGAACATAAGAAGCCACCAGAGCAGTTGCCTATTGTTCTCCAGGTGTGGCACACGTTTGGCTCTCCAGTTCCTAATCCTTAAGTTATACTTCATTTCCTTTTCACAATCATATTTATTCTTGTGGGAAGATTGTAGGTATCTGCTTATATCATTTCATTCATTTGAAGGTTATCACTGTTCTTATTTCAGGTTTTGCTTAGTCAGTGCCATCGATTTAGGGCTTTAGTTCTCCTTGGAAGGTTTCTTGACATGGGACCATGGNAAACACCATGTCAAAGTTTATGGTAATCTTGTTCTATATCTGTAAAAAGGTTTGTAATGTTATATGTTGATAGTGGTTTCCTATGAACAGGCACTGTCTGTTGGAATATTTCCTTATGTTCTGAAGCTTTTACAAACAACAACACCAGAACTTCGTCAGATTCTTGTCTTCATATGGACAAAAATTCTCGCACTAGACAAGGTACCTCTGTAGGAACTTAATCATTTTCTGTAGTTATAGATTTAAATAGTAAAGTGGGTCTTGTGCTTGCTGGATGACTTTCCACATTGATAACCTTAACAAGTGTCCTTAGGGCACAACTAAAGCCTAATTCTTTTTGTCTTTATAACACTTTCTACTTTTTAATTCTTCGCAGTTATATGCTGTTGAAGCCACAATAATTGCCCTTAATTTGTCGATACTGCAATGCCTTCATTAATATAGCACTATGTATAACACCATATTAACAAGAGCGTTAATACACCAATTTTTTTCCTATGAATATATTACTAGCCTTACAAGGTTTCATATTAAATACGAGCCTGTTGCAGATTAAATGGGGTTAATCTAACAGCTTATTTAGTTTATGAAGCTCTTATGCACCCTTGGTGTTTATGTTATGTTACAGTCATGTCAGGTTGATCTAGTGAAGGATGGAGGTCATATATATTTTATTAAGTTTCTTGATAGAATGGAAGCATATCCGGAGCAACGTGCAATGGCTGCTTTTGTTTTAGCGGTAATTGTTGATGGCTACAGACGAGGTCAAGAAGCCTGTATTGAAGCTGGTTTAATCCATGTTTGCTTAAAGCATCTTCAGTCTTCATCTCCCAATGATTCGCAAACTGAACCCCTTTTCCTTCAGTGGCTTTGCCTGTGTCTGGGGAAACTGTGGGATGATTTCACAGAGGCCCAAATAATAGGTTTGCAGGAAGATGCTGTTTCTATATATGTTTCTCTACTGTCTGAACCCCAACCAGAGGTTCGCCTCCTTACTAATTAAATTTGCTGATGCATTGAGTTTCTCTTCAATGAAACAAAACGTTAATCATAGACATGATAATTTTTTTCATCTCTCCCAGGTTAGGGCTTCCGCTGTATTTGCGCTAGGTACTCTTCTCAATGTGGGAGTTGATTATTGCAGAGGTGCTGGTGGGGATGAAGATTGTGATGATGATGAAAAGTGTAGGGCTGATTTTAGTATAGTGAAAAACCTTTTGAGTGTTTCTTCAGATGGGAGTCCACTGGTGAGGGCAGAGGTAGCAGTGGGTAGGTGATTAAACATCTGAATTGAATTGTGCTTATGTCTACAAACTGTTTTGTGTCATTAAATCATTATTAGACGGAAGGTAAATAGTCTTTCAACTATTTTTGTATCTTATAAAATAATCATTACATTTGTTTTCTTCTGACTGTCAGCTTTGGGACGCTTTGCCTTTGGTCATAACAAGCACTTAAAGTCCATTGCTGCTGCTTACTGGAAACCTCAGAGTAATAGTTTGCCGAAATCCTTACCTTCACTGGCAAATGTGAATGGATCTGGTGGTGGGCATACTACCCCGAACCAGCATATGCCTCATGGAAGTATTATTTCATCTCAAATTGGACGCCTTTCGAGGATTGGAAGCGACAATTCTTCAGTAGTCCATGATGGGCGGGTCTCTTCTAGCAGTCCTCTTGCTGGTTCTGGAATTATGCATGGGTCACCTTTGTCTGATAATTCATCTCATCATTCTGATTCAGCAATACAGAATGATAGTTTTAGCAACGGAGTTGCTAACCAAACTGGACCAAAGTCCTTAGACAATGCATTGTATTCAGAATGTGTAGCTGTTATGTGTGATTTAGCAAAAGATCC
Organism: Arachis ipaensis; assembly: GCF_000816755.2. Classification (NCBI taxonomy): domain Eukaryota; kingdom Viridiplantae; phylum Streptophyta; class Magnoliopsida; order Fabales; family Fabaceae; genus Arachis; species Arachis ipaensis. The sequence continues at coordinate 96,525,268 of NC_029786.2, read as the reverse complement.
ATCTCCTCGCATTGCAAACCTCGGTCGCCGGATACTGTCAATAATAGGTATTGAACAAGTGGTAGCAAAACCGTCCAAGTCTGCTGGTGTTCGGATAGGTGAACCTGTGGCAAGTCTAGTTCGGTCATCTTCATGGTTTGATATGAACGGAGGTGGATCTCGTCATTTTTCCTTTTCTCATCATTTTTCCTTTCTTCTATTTTTCCCAGTAGTCATTGTAGATTGTTTCCAACAAAGTTCTGCATTAAATTTGATTTTCGTACTTATTTCTCTACAATATGCTATTGGCCTCCCTGCTTATTATGTTTGCTGTGGTGGCAGGTCACTTGCCTCTAACCTTCAGAACTCCTCCAGTCAGCCCACCTCGTGCAAATGTTTTAACTGGAATGAGAAGAGTATGCTCTTTGGATTTTAGGCCCCATATAATAACTTCTCCAGATTCTGGATTAGCTGATCCCCTTCTAGGCTCCGGAGGAGTGTCTGGGACTTCAGATCACAGTTTTCTTCCACAATCAACTATATATAATTGGAGTTGTGGGCACTTTTCCAGGCCACTACTAACTCCTTCTGATGATAGTGAAGAAGTATTGGCCAGAAGAGAGGAGAGGGAAAAAATTGCATTGGAGCAGATATCAAAGTGCCAGCACTCTGGTATATTTTTTATGCTTTGTTTGTAGTGAATAAGTTATTTGTTTTTATTTTTAAAACCACATTTGTGATTGAATTATATATGGTGTTGTATTCTGTCAGCTGTTAGCAGGCTAACCAATCCAATTGCTAAATGGGACACAAAAGGCACACAAACAATACTGTTACAGCCTTTCTCGCCTATTGTGATAGCTGCCGATGAGAATGAGCGGATCAGGTATGAAGAATTGATTAATATTACATAGCTGAATGGGGGCCGTTACTTTTTTTAACTATCAAAGATTCAAATGCTATAGATATTATATATAGGCTTATTTTGTTGTGAAGTTGGTACAACTCAGTTTCAGTCAGTTTGACAGTCAGCTGAATTCGAGTATTGCTAAGGCTGGAAAAAGGCCAAAAGGGTGATCATATTTGTTTTAAATACTACGGAAATTTGGTATTCTGCATAGGCTACAAAAACGTTGTGGTTCTAGATGTTTACTTGGTTTTGCTTGCTCTATTATATTATTTTGTCATACTTATGTTGGCTGATTGGAGTTTACCACAGGGTATGGGACCATGAACAAGCTGCACCCCTTAACAGTTTTGACAATCATGATTTTCCAGACAAAAGGATTTGTAAGCTCTGCCTGGTGAATGAGCTTGATGATAGCTTGCTTCTTGCTGCTTCATGTAATTTCCTCCTGTTTCTTAATGTTATTTCTATTTCAAACTACTGTTGGCATATAGAGTTATTTTGAAATCTTTGTCATGAAGCCGATGGAGACATTCGGATTTGGAAAGATTATACTCTGAAGGGTGAACAAAAGCTTGTCACTGCATTCTCTTCCATTCATGGTCATAAATCTGGTAGGAGTAGTCTGAATGTGAATGTTGATTGGCAACAACAATGCGGTTATCTGGTATGCTGTTCTTTTATCTTCATGGGAGTGTGTGGAATCTATCTTGCCTTGATCTCCCTCCACTTCTGCTCAAAGAGATCCATTTCTTCACACGTTTGTTTTAGTGACGTGTTTAATTTAATTGTCTTGTTGCTTGTCACATTTACCAGTATGCTTCGAGTGAGTCGTCACCTATTATGCTTTGGGATCTGGACAAGGAACAGCTTGTTAATCGTATACCTTCATCATCAGATTGCAGTATCACAGCATTGGTTAGCCTCATCTTTGCATCATGTTCTGAATGGATTGCCTAGTGAAGATTTCATATGACTTGGTTATTTGTTGATTGTTGTCATGGATCCACTCCCTTGTCTCCTTATATGATGTTTGGAATAATTTATACATCTGCAAATACATATACATGTACATATACATATCAATTTTGTGTGTTAGGATCATTCAGTTTTTTGGTAGTTGAACCAGGGGAATGTGAGCTGATAGGCCAGTAACTGAAGCCCAGCCGTACTTGAGCATTGTGAATTTATTGTTTGGCTTGTAGTTGTAAGACTTCAAGTTTCTTTTGGATGAACTGCCGTCAGTTCTGCACCTAAACTTTTTTTCTAGGGCATTTTTGTGTGTTTATGTACCTGGTTGTCATTCTTGGCAATCAATTCTCCCCTTTCCATTAAATACTCTATTCTTATGTTTCAGGCTGCATCTCAAGTACATGGAGGACAATTTGCAGCGGGTTTCGTGGATGGTTCTGTTAGACTTTATGATGTCAGGAAACCTGAAATGTGAGCACCCCATAGATGAACTTTTCTACCATGATGAAAATAAGTGTGATAATAAGTTCTCCTATGTCCTATCCTGGTGGATTGAACTGAACAGCATTGTTGTATTAGTGTTTGCGCAATGTTAATATATATCCAGATAGGCACTAATATATGTGTTACTTTTTGAAAACATCAGAGATATTAAAAATTTGAAACTTTCTTTATTTAGAAATTAGGAGGATGAGTTAGGGCTCCTAATCTTTTTCTTTCTTTTAATATCTCTGTAACGAAAACCGCAGGGTTGTCTGTGAATTACGGCCACACAGGCAGAGAGTAGAAAGAGTTGTGGGAATTGGCTTCCAACCTGGACTAGATCCCGGAAAGGTAAAATCAAGATCTTTAGAGTATCGTTTTTCCCCAGTGAAATATTCCTGTAATGCTTATATATCTTGGTATTGTTTTAATATTTATATACCCTATGAATTTGATCTTAGTATCATATCCTATTGCTTTTTTCCCCTTCAGATGGTTAGTGCTTCTCAGGCTGGGGATATCCAATTCCTGGATATCAGGAATCATAAGGGTGCTTATCTCACTATCGATGCTCACAGAGGTTCACTAACCGCTTTAGCTGTACATAGACATGCTCCCATTCTTGCCAGTGGCTCAGCAAAGCAACTTATTAAAGTCTTTAGCCTTGAGGGTGACCAACTTGGCAGCATTCGATACTACCCTACCTTAATGGCCCAGAAAATTGGTTCTGTTAGCTGCCTTGGTTTCCACCCGTACCAAGCATTGCTTGCTGCTGGTGCTGCAGACGCATGTGTCATCTATGCCGATGAGCACACTCAGGCAAGATGAATCAGCATTCTTTCTTTCCACTATGATTTTTGCTGTTTAACTTTGAACAGTTGCATCAAAGGTCTCTGGAGTGCCACAATACGTTTGTTGCAGTTTGGATAATCCTGTGATGCTGCATCAATCCCTTTCCGCTGTGAATACATCTTAAATATTGGTAGGGTGCATTTCTACTGATAGAATATGCAAAAAAATTATATTATATTCATTAGCCTCCATGGTAGATGGTTGCACTCGACAGGATGATAATCCTGCATAATTATTGGAGGCTCTGGCAAATAATGTCATCTTCGTAAATATGTGTAAATATATCATTTTCGTTCATAATTTTCATTCTTGCCTTGCGTGTTGTGTTCCATCCTTTTTCAACTTGTAAATTTTAGCCCTGAAAGTGGGGCTCATTCATACTTGCAGTTTCTCTTGAACTAGGGGCCCTTCTTTTAAGTAACATGTAATTAAATTTTATTTTATTCTACTTCCCTCATCTCTTTTCGTGTTCAAAATAGTTTCTTACTATCTATCTACTGTCAGATTGACAAATTTGATGTGTAAAAAATTTAGGGCTGGTTTGGATTGGCTTATTTAAATGACAAAAAAAAAAAAAATACTTTTATTTAAGTTTTAGACATGTTTCATACATTTTTTAGAAAGAGTACTTTTATTAAAAATAAAAGTAAATTATTTGTTTTTTCTAAAAGCCAATAATATTTTGTTTTAAAAGGAAAAAAATAGAAGTGAAAGACGTTTTTAATATTTGAAAATATTTTTCAAAAAATTTATTCAAATGTAAAATGACTTTTGTCTATTGAAAATTTTTTTTCAAAAAATAGAAAAAATAAGCATTTTTTTAAAAGTCAATTTGAACTGACCTTTAATTTATTTTGAAATAATTTAATATTAGGATGATAGGTTTTGAATGTGCCAATGTTATTATCATTCTAACAATGGAGGGATTAATATCTTTGGGTCTTACCTGATCAGTCTCGATCGTGGAAACAACAGTGTGAAGACTTTCAAGGTTTTGATACTTTAGTGCATTGAAGGTTTTAGCGGTACATCTTTTCAATGAAAGCTTTACGAACTCTTAAAAAAAAAGTGAATTGGTCTTCATTCAAAGTACCTTGATGATATTTAGTCTGAAGAGAGAACTAGAAGTGTTCCTTCTTACAAATAACTTGGGTCTTGTTCATGTTTAGTGATCCATGAGGTCTCATTCACTAAGAAACTGGTAGTGTAGAACTTCAACTACAATATGTTTTGAGAACGAGTTTCATGTACCAACGAAATAAAAGCATTTCAGTTTCTTAAGAGTTGCTAACATGGTTTATATTTACCATTTAACTTGACATCTCAATTATATTTCTTTATTAAAAGATATTGAAAAAAAAATTCTCGTGTTGCTTGTCTAGTACATGGAGATTTTTTTCGGAAATTAAGTCATGATAATAGCAAATTATACTTAGGAATATTTTCAGTCATTCATTTTTAGATTATAGGAAGCTAGTCCATTTTTTTAACTAACAACGCGCCCTTAAATCCTAAAGTACAATGTCTTAAAATGTGTTATTAAATGGAGTTATTGGTGGTTGTAATATATATACCTCGTAAGTCGTAAGTAATAAAAAATTAAAAAAAGTATTCAAATAAATTTACAAACAAATATATATATATGACCGGCCACAAAATCTGTTCACTCTACTTTTTGTAATATGTGAACGTCTAGAAGAAATTGAAAGAACCAAAACAAAGAAAACTACATAAACATAATAAACAAAGTTGAATCATTATGAATCACTGTTCTTGTCTTGGTTGATTTCGTCAAGGATCACAATTAGGGCAACTATGAAGGCATAGTCAACGTTGGGATACACTGTGACCATGAAATTGTCTTTCCCAAACATAATGCTTTGAGCAGTGTGCTTCTTGTGCATCTGCAGCCAAATGATATTGCATTGTAAATATTATAATTTGATTGTAGGAAAAGAAAAAAAAAAGAAAAAAAAGGAATTACATTATTAACATGGGCTTAACTTTCATATACTTAAAATCACTAAAACTAAAATTTTATTATATTACATTAACAAGTAGTAAAAATTAAACCCGTTAAAATTTAGCCATTTAATCTAATTCAAATTTAACTACATAATATAATTATAGAAGTGAAGGCTTAATTACCTGTGCCACAATGTTGAGAGATTCACCAGCATAAATAACACAAGATCTCTCGAACCAACTTCCTTTAACCTTAAAATCACAAACTTTTTCTTCTGTATTATGGGCTAAGAACACGTCTAATTTGGTCTTCAGCTGGAAGAGAGATGATCTCTTTAAACTGAAGATCAAATCTTTCATATCTGAGCTATCACCCCTGAACACTTGCCACCGATCATGTGCCGTCATAAGCTACACAAATTCAAATTAAATTTGGATCAATATCATAAGTTTTCATTTAAATAATAATGATGACAAGTCATGCATTAGATAGAGAAGTTTAATGGAAATCAATTAATACCCAAATTCAAGATGAAGCACCATAACTAATTGCACTAATAAGTAATAACTTTCTCAAATTCAACTCCTCCATATTTAATTAGATTATATTTATAATTCATTAATAGAATTCTCGATGGTTCAAATCTTTTATGATGAACAAAATGAAATTATATTATTCATGAAAAAATATGAAATCAAAATATCCTAAACTTAAATATCTATGGTGGAAGACAAACCTTCCGGCGAAGAGTAACAACGGGTGTTCCGGCGGCGTCGAGCAAGACACGGTGGTCCCGGAGGGTCAAAAGGGACCCCTTAAGGGTGAAGAGGGTTTGTCCATTAATATCAGTAACACTAAAACCATCAGCCAAAGTCAACACCTTCCTCACAATTGCTAGGTCAACATTATATGGAGCACAATACTGCGGCCCAATGATTCCGCCGCCGAATCCCTGCTTCTGCTGCTGGTGATTTTGCATCATGCTTCAAAGGTTGAAGCTCAAAATAATTAAACAAAACTAGATGAACCGAAAAATCTCTAGATAGATATATAGATGTTATGTGTATTTTTCTCTTGGTTTATGTGTATTTATATACGCCTTGCCTTAAAGGCTTAAACTTAGACGTGTGAGTGTGACATTTAATTTCTTATAATATATTATATATAATGTATATGAATGAAAGAGTCAAAGTTCGCGACGGTAACGCGATAAGGATCTATAGAGGGAAGGTGCTTATAGGAAGAATTGAAGGAGG
>NC_029786.2:96517614-96518576 GCF_000816755.2 Arachis ipaensis | reverse complement strand
TGGATAGTGTTCGACGTCTTCTGGTATCAAGAGTTGATATGGAGACTCGAACCCGCAATCTCTTAATTAAGTATGGAGAGATTATGCCATTTGAGCTATTGCTTCTTGACTTTTTAGAATTTATCTTTAGAATAAATGACCATTTGTATTTATAAAAGATGAAAACGCTAACATATGTACCCACACTAAATCGAAATTAAACTTGTACCCACGCAAGATGCCCTCCGTGTGACAAAAGTACCCTGTCTTTGGAGGGTTGGAGCGCTACGTAGGATACTTTTGTCACACGAAGAGCATCTTGTATGGGTACAAGTTTAGTTTCGATCTAGTGTGGGTACATATGTCAGTGTTTTCATCTTTTATGGATACAAATAATCATTTATTCTTTATTTTTAATAGTAGATAATTATTTCTTTTTATTAGGAAGATTATTAAAATTTTTCTTTTAAATTAATAAAAAATATTAAAAAAATTAGTTATTTATTTAAATAAATAAGATTAAGCTTATATCGCTTTACCTGACTTCTTTTAATGTCGGGTATAATAATAAAAATATGAATACTAATATTTAGAGAGTGTCAATTAGATTTTATTCATTTTGAACTAATAAGTTATGAACAAAAATAACAATAAAGAAAAGGAAAAATTCATATTCAACACGACAACGGAAGGCGGACGTTGGATTCTTTCTTTCATTGGAGATAAGATAAACCTTTAAAGACGGCAATTTAAGATTTTCTCTTTAATTGCATTAAATCTTAACGCCTGGATTCCTTTTTATTGTGCATAGCTGTTTTTTTTTGTTTTTAATTCTAAAATTTAGTTAAAATATATTATGTATTACTATTATCCAAAATCTTGAAAAATAAAATAAAATATTTGATATATTTTTCAAGTGGTTAAATTTAAATCTTAATTGCTGAACATAAATATAAACAAAGTAAAAGTTTTATTAATCTAGT
>NC_029786.2:96517091-96517505 GCF_000816755.2 Arachis ipaensis | reverse complement strand
AAAGACACAAAGATAAAAATAGTCTATTTTTCTTTTAATGTAACTATTAGTAGGAACTATAATTAAACCCAAGATAAATTAAAACTATACTCTTTCGTACTCTATTTTGTATGGTATTTGGTTGGAGAGAAACATGTTTGGCAGAAAAAACGAATATTGGTATCCACAGTCCATCCCAAACAGGATGTGATCTATTCTCTCATGATTTTTGGTTCAAGAAGAAACTATAGTTGGCAAAATGCCAAAATAAAGTATCCACGTAAAGCAAACACCTGGGTGATCTATTGGTACTTAATTATATATATTTTAAATCTTAAAAATACTTAATTATATAGGTTTTATCTCCAATATTTTAAAAATATAATTATTTGTTTTTTTTATAGTTTAAATTTTTTTAAAAAAAATAATGTTATT
>NC_029786.2:96502504-96516821 GCF_000816755.2 Arachis ipaensis | reverse complement strand
TCGAAAAATTTTAAGTTCGATATTTGTTATCCCGACTCCTAAAAAGAGTATAAGATAAATAAAAGAGAAAGAAGACTTATATAAAGATTTTGAAAGGAGTGATCCTCTTCTAACTGAATTAGTTGAGAAGAAAAACGGTTAGCTAGCTTGAGAGTTAGTTAAGAGACTTCTAGAGACTATGATATATGAAAGGGTTCACCCTTCAATGTAATGGCAGAAAAATAAAATACAGCAATCAGCTTCTTTTAGTCTAAGAAAATAGTGAATTCACACTTCTTCTCTAATTCTCACATTTACAATTCTGCATAATTCTATCCATCATAAACAAAAATTCAACATGGTATCCAAAGCTTGATCAGATCCATGGCTAAAATCATTCTACTAAACACCAGAGCTTCTACCAACAAATCCTTCCATTCCACACATGTTCTTGACAAACTTGATAAGAACTCTTACAAAACATGGCAGCAGTTGACTCTTCATGCAATTGGAGAAAATTCACTCGAAGATCATCTAATTCTAAAAAATATTTCTCAGAAATTTTCAACAGAAGCTGAGAGACAAACAAACACTAAATCTGCAGCATATAAAGAATGGAAAATCAACGATCATTACTTGATGACTTGGTTACTCTCATCCATGAAAACTTTAATCAAGAATAAGATGCTGAACTAGGCTTTTGCTTATCAAGTATGGCAGAGGATTTAAGATTATTTTTCTCAAACCTCCAATATTCAAGTAAAACAACTAAAATCAAAACTCAAACCATCAAGAAAGCAGGCTTATCAGCCATAGAATATCTCAAACAGATTCAGATTGTGGTAGTGTTGGGTATATGAATATGAGAAGATGACGAAATTTTATATTTATGTAGTGGTTTCAAGGCACGATTAGATCGCTTTCTTTAGAGAGATATTTGTCCCCACACTTAGTTGCTATAGGGTTGATGACAATACTCTCCCAGGATACAATGAAACCTAAGAATTTCTTAATTAGCAATAATAAGAAATTCTCAACTCTCTTGAACAAAGAAAATCTCTTAATGGTTGAGTAATTTGTACACTTAGTACGTCCTATCTGAAATAGTGAACAAGGACTTATTTATACATATTGCACATAGCAATTATGATTGGTTACGTATACAAATGGTTGTGTCTTTTCTATTGCCAATAGATACAATGTTTTGAATATACACAACTCTTAAAGAGTTGTGTCCCTTTAGCCAATAGACACAATGTTTTGAACATACACAATCCTTAAAAGGTTGTGTCCCTTCAACCAAATGGTACTAAACGGTTAGTAACCGTTTATTAATATTAATAATAATATCAATAATATTAATAATATTAATAATATTAATTAATCAAATTTGTAAATACCCTTCAATCCCCCACTATTTACAAAATTTAAATATCATACAAGTATATGCATAAAGAATGTGTCACTAAGATTAAACATTCTTTTAGTGTAAATTTTAAAGTTCTAACGAAGTAATAGGTGTCTAATCGATTAAACTTATACTCCATATGCTAGTACCAAAAATCACACACATTACTTATACCCTCCAAGTTCAAGAGTTTACAATTTTAAGCACTTATATGGCTTTGTGCTCATCCTGGTTTCATGAATATTTACGAGAATAAAACCTCTAAAATTCTCGATTAGAGCGGCACCACTCTTATATTCATATAGGTGGAATCTTTTGATAGATAATATTATAATTCCATTAAGAGTTTAAACTCACCCTCCTAATTTATTATAAATAGCACTAAATCCTATACCTTAGTACTCCAATTGCTAAATAACTTGTTATTACCCATTAAACCTTGAAACTAGTGGTCTACTAGAATAAGGTTGGGTTCCCATCATTTAGCAATAATAGGTTTTAATCCCATTTTAGCAGTAGTTTCTTTGATTTTATCCCTTGACAAACCTTTAGTCAAAGGGTCTGCTAAATTTCCTTGAGATCTTATATAAGTGATGGTAATTACACCATCATCTATTAGTTGCCTCACAAACTCATGTCTCAAACTTATATGTCTAGACTTTCCATTATAAACCTTGTTATATGCTCGAGACATGGTTGATTCACTATCACAGAAGATTGAAATGGCTGTCGTCTGCTGTGGCCACAGCTTTATATCATATAACAAATTTCTTAACCATTCCGTTTCTTTACCTGCGGCTAATAAAGCTACAAACTCAGCCTCCATAGTAGAATGTGTAATACATGTTTGTTTCTTTGAGGCCCAACTTATTGCTCCACCACCTATGTGAAAATCCATCCTGAAGTGGATTTGTTATCACTAAGATTTGTAATCTAACTTGCGTCGGAATAATCTTCTAAAACTGCGGGATAATCACTATAATGTAATCCCAAGTTTATGGTTTTCTTGAGATAACCAAGAACTCTTGTTATAGCTTTCCAATGTTGATTGCTAGGCTTTCCTGTAAACCTTGATAATTTGCACACAGCAAATGCTATATCAGGTCTAGTACAATGCATTGCATACATTAAACTTCCTATAGCACTAGCATATTCTAATTGTGCTATAGGTCTTCCCATGTTTCCTTCTAATTTAAGATTAGGATCATACGGCGTATTGAATTCTTTAATTGTGAGATGATCAAACTTTTCCAATACCTTTTTAATATAATGAGATTGACTTAAAGTAAAGCCAACTTCATTCTTATGCACCTTTATGCCTAATATTGTATCAACTTTATTCAAATCCTTCATCTTGAATTTAGAAGTTAGATACTCCTTCGTTATACGAATTCCTTCTAAATTTGTTCCGATGATCAACATATCATCAACAGATAAACAAATAATTACTCCATAATCTTTAGTAAATTTTGAGTAAATACATTTATCCGCACTATTATGTGAGAAGCCATTTGATAACACCACTGAATCAAACTTCTCATGCCATTGTTTAGGCGCTTGTTTTAGCCCATACAAAGACTTAATTAATTTGTAAACTTTCTTTTCATTTCCGGGTAGCACATAGCCTTCCGGTTGCTCCATATAAATTTCTTCATTAAGATCTCCATTTAAAAAGGCCGTTTTAACATCCATTTGATGTATATGAAGCTTATGTATGGATGCTAATGCTATAAGAGCCCTAATAGAAGTCATTCTTGCCACAGGTGCGTAGGTATCAAAATAGTCTAGACCTTCTTGTTGTCTAAATCCCTTGGCCACTAACCTTGCTTTAAAGGTTTGTAATGAACCATCAGTGTTATACTTTCTTCTAAATACCCACTTACATCCTATATGCTTTGATCCTGGAGGCAAATCAACCAAGATCCAAGTATTGTTAGATAATATTGAGTCCATTTCATCGTTTATTGCTTCTTTCCAAAAAGCAGAATCCCTTGAAGCCATAGCCTCTTTGAACGTTTGAGGATCACCCTCTATGTTAATCACAATAGGAATCTTGTTTGTTACAGAATTCCTAGTTCCTTCTACCAAAAAGGTGATAGCCTGAGAAGAAATAAAATCTGGACCCAAGTCCTTTTCTTTTCTTACTCTCAAGCTCTTCCTTGGTTCAATCAACTCTTTGTCGTTTAGACGTTTATTATTTTGATTATTTATTTCTTGTAAAATATTAATATCATTTTGGAGATACTCTGAATTAGAAGTTGAATCATTGATAAATTTATTTTCAATAAATTCTACTTCTCTTGATTCAACAACTACATTAGACACTAAGTCTAATATTCTATATGCTTTAGAATTTTGAGCATATCCTATAAAAGCGCCTTTTATGGCTCTTGGCCCCAATTTGGTTCTCTTTTGATCAGGAACTCGATAAGGCTAAACACCCCCACACTTTAAGATAATTTAAATTAGGTTTCCTTCCTTTCCAAATTTCATAAGGAGAAACCTTTCTATGTCTTGATGGTATCCTATTATGGATATGACATGATGTCAATAATGCTTCACCCCACAAATTGTAAGGCAATTTTGCATTTAGTAACATTGAATTAACCATATCCACTAAGGTACTATTTTTCCTTTCCGCCAAACCATTTTGTTGCAGAGTATATAGAGCGGACGATTGATGCACAATACTATGTAATTCACAAAAGTTATCAAATTCATTAAAAATTTATTATTCACCTTGTAGTGATTCAGGGATCACCACTCGTAGATCACGAAGTCTACTTACAAGGATTTGTAATTCATGAATTTGATCCATAATATTATTCATAATAAATTCAAAATATTTATCATAATAAACTTATCTGTTCCTTGTCGTTTAGTATTGTACTTTTCTTCCAAAGATTTCCAAATCTCCAATGGTGATTGAATTAACATATGACCTCGATATGCAATAGTATCTTCATCACGTTTCTTCTTCAATTGAAAAATCTTTTCTTCCTCTTCCAGTGTGGAATTTCCAGCAGCATTGGCAATTGGTGTAGTCTTTGAGTTAATCACATGTGCAAGATTGAGAAATAAAAGAAGAAACATTATTTTGTCCTTCCAACTATTGAAGTTTGTTCCATCAAAGCGATCTAATTTGACAAACTCTTGATTCATGACCTTGAACGTAGTGTTTTGATCTTGTGCCATTTTCAAGTAATATCTCTCTAAAATTGTTGGGTATATGAATACGAGAAGATGACGAAATCTTATATTTATGTAGTGGTTTCAAGGCACGATTAGATCGCTTTCTTTAGAGAGATATTTGTCCCCACACTTAGTTGCTATAGGGTTGATGACAATACTCTCCCAGGATACAATGAAACCTAAGAATTTCTTAATTAGCAATAATAAGAAATTCTCAACTCTCTTGAACAAAGAAAATCTCTTAATGGTTGAGTAATTTGTACACTTAGTACGTCCTATCTAAAATAGTGAACAAGGACTTATTTATACATATTGCACATAGCAATTATGATTGGTTACGTATACAAATGGTTATGTCTTTTCTATTACCAATAGATACAATGTTTTGAATATACACAACTCTTAAAGAGTTGTGTCCCTTTAGCCAATAGACACAATGTTTTGAACATACACAATCTTTAAAAGGTTGTGTCCCTTCAACCAAATGGTACTAAACGGTTAGTAACCGTTTATTAATATTAATAATATTAATAATAATATCAATAATATTAATAATATTAATTAATCAAATTTGTAAATACCCTTCAGATAGACTCTTTAGCTGCAATTGGCCGTGAACTCACTCTAAATGAGCACATTGATGCTCTAATGGGTTAACAGAAGAATATTTTCTACTCCTTTTATTGGTTATGTCAAAATCTAAAATCATCACACTTTTGGAAGTAGAATCTTTACTTTTTGGGCATGAAGATATGCTTGAGAGATTTCGAAAAACTGATCTGGGACAAATACAATCCAATTTTACTCAAACATCATTTAGTAGAGGTTTTAGAAGAGGTTTTCAGGCAAGAGGAGGAAGAGGAGCTACTAGAGGTTATGGTAGAGGATCAAGATTTCTGAATTCATTCTCATCAAGGCCCACAATGTCAACTTTGTGGTAAGTTTAGTCACACTGTCATTTCATATTTTCACAGATATGATCAGCAATTTCTTCCTCAATCTTGTTCTGGTCAAAATTCAACAAATTCATCATTTTCTCCTTCTTCACTCCATCAAGTTTTCACAATCCAAGATCTTTTATGGCCACTACTTCAAACTTCTCTAAAAATGATACGGGAGCCTCACATCATATAACACCTGATCAATCACACTTACTTTCTGCCTCAGAATTTACAGATCCAGATCAGGTGTTGTTAGGAAATGAAATAGGTACACGTATCTCATACATTGTTCATGGTTATTTGATATCTCTTAATACAAATCGAAAGTTCTTATTGAGAAATTTAATTCATGCTTTTGATATGTCTGAACATTTAATAAATGTGCAAAAATATGCTCAAGATAACAATTATTTCTTTAAATTTCATGCTAATCATTGTGTAGTTAAATTTCAGAGAACTCATCAGATTCTGCTTCAAGGAGTGCCTAAAAACAGTGTATATCAATTTCATCGACTTTTTATTTCTAGATCTCCATCATCTGTTTCTAATTTATGACTTGTGCTACTGTTTCTTGTCCTTCAAGCAATGTTGTTCGAGTTCTTCCCACTGTTATGCCTAATTTTTATTGTAATCCTTTAGATTCTACATCTGTTTCTTCTTATCCTCGTGTGTTTGGTGCTAAATGTTTATCTATTTCTGTTTGCCATGATAGGTTAGGTCATGTCTGTTAGGATTTGGTTGAATTAGTCCCACATTGCTTAGGATAGCAAATTGAGTGGGTGGCCTAGGCTATAAATATGAGGCTAAGTTCTCTATATTTTTTGCACCAGTCGGAAATATTTAAAGCTTGTATCTGACTTTTCTTTTTCTCTATATTCTTTGATTAGAGAGTGTTGTGAGGTGTAGTTAAATATTTGCTTTGAGAGTGTGGGTGTACTGGGGTGCCGGTGTTAGAGAGAAAGAAGTTTATGTGTTGTAACAATTTTCACATAGTGATATTCTTTGGTTGTCATTTGACAACGGCCGTGGTTTTTTTTTCTCCAGTAATTGGGGTTTTCCTCGTTAAATTCTTGTCACTACAACATTTTTGAGCTATTGCAACATATGCGATAAATAACCCTTAAAAAATGTTGTCTAAAGTGGTTAAAAGCATCACTTAAAATTTATTGCAAAAAAATAAAGCTAATACAACACCTTGTTAATAACTGTTATTTTTTATCAATTTAAAAAACATATAAAAAACGTTGCTTTAATAAATTAAACAAACAACATTTATAATATTTATATATTACACTTATTAAATGTTGCTATATTAAATATACAAAAATAACTATTATAAAAATAATATATTATTTTTTTTAAAAGTTGCCTTTAGATTTATTTTAGTCTTCACGTTTCAAGTGTTGCTTAAAATTTTTTAATATTTTTTAAAAAACAAAAATAAACTATATTGTGTAGAGAAAGAGGAAAAAGGGAGAAGAAAACTCCAATCCATTCCATCCAAAATGTTTCGTTCCTAAAACCACAACCCTAACAAAATTCCTAAAATATTTCAATTAATAAAATCACAAAATCCTCAATTCATTCCAAATGTTTCGTTCGTCTGTTGTTCTTCAATCCATTCGATGATGACGCGCGTTTCTTTATTGAGCTTCGATATCAATCTCTGCTCGCTAATGAGCTTCGATTTTTTCTTCTCGTGAATGTGCTTCGATCCTCTTTGCTCGTCAATGTGCTTCGATCCTCTGCTCCTCTCCTCGTTGAGCTTCGATTCTCTACTTGTTGAGATTCGATCATCTGCTTGTTGAGCTTCGATCCTCTACTTCTCTTTTCGTCGAGCTTCGATCCTCTCTGCTCACGTTCATCACCGCCAGTCATTGTTCGATTATCACTGCTCATGTTTTTGGTGAGATTCTCATTTTTGGCATTCTTCTGCAGGTATTGATGATTCTACCGTTCTTTTTTCTGCTCTATTTTAGCACCTGTTTACATATCCTTCCCATTGACAAGTTTAGGTCACGCAAATAGCATTCCTGTTGTTACTTTGAATTTGAATTGTTTGAGAATTATTTCACTTTATATTTGTTCCTTATGCCTTATGTTTGTTATATTTATCACTAAGCTTGTTATTCAGCTTTGCGCTCTTTCTGTTTGTTATATTGTCTCAGTCATTGGTTACTCTTTCTTCTATCTTTTGTTTTTCTCCAAGTACAAATAAGTAGTTTCTTATATTAAACAGGGGAAGTATTGTATGGTGGTTGTGATGACGTTGGTGTTGGAGCAGCAGCACTATAGGGAGGGTGAGAAAGTGGTGATGGTGTTTTTGGAGGGTTTGGGTGATGGTTGTTGTGGGTAGCAGGCGAAGGAGCTTGAGAAATTGGTGATGGAACATATGGAGGATTAGGTGATGGTTGTTATGAGCAGGGGAAGGAGCCTGTGGAGTATGATAAGTATGATAAGGTGGTTGAGAAATTGGTGTTGGTAGATATGGAGAAGGTGATGATCTTGGTGTTCCTGGTGGACTATTGGAGTATATGGAGGGTTATGGCCAGGGGAGGGAGCTTGTGAAGGAGGGGGATGATGATTAACTTAAATAACATTTACTACTTTTATGCCAGTATTGAATTTCCTATTTGCAGGCTGCTTTTCTGTCAGCTTTGGTTGGATCAGAGGTTGCATATTCTGCTGCACAAGCTACAGTGGCAACTCTCTCGGAGGCTTACGAAACAACTAAAAATCATCGATCATTCCCAAGAAACACATCACTACAAGGTGAGAATGGCGAATATCTTTGGCTTAAGATTACGAGCTTCTGAATCAATTAAGATAATGGTCATAATGGAGGTTATCTTGAAATGGATGGATCAATCTTCATCATGTACTTATTGGACTAGTTTTTGAAACGTGTTTTTCTAAATTATGTGAATCTATACACTGTGCTGCAATTTTTTCCGTTTGTTTTTCTTCCTCCCCTCTTCTTCTGGAGCTGATATAGTATGTTCATGTGATTCTGCAAAAAATTAGCTACCATTTATGATTCCAATTCCTTCATGTAGGCAGTGGAAATTCATGGCTGCAACACGGTTTTAATTCAACAAATACTTTTGGCATCAATGAATACAGGCAAGGTCCTTTATATTCCGTATTCCCTACGAAACCGGCTCAAGTTTCCTCTGTGCAGGACCTTTTTGAGTTTATATGCTCAGGGCCTTTGCTAGAAAAAATAGGTGTGACTGCAGAAATGGTTGCAGAGTACATAGATAAGTGGTTGTTATACGGTCGGCTGCTATCTCAATTGTTTCAGTTGAACGAGTTGTACTTAACGGTGCCTCAAAAAGCTAGGATCTATCAATATTATATACCGGTCTTCCTCTGGTGTGAAGATCAGATTAAGCAACATTGGTCGACATTCAAAAATGAAGAAGATGTACCTCCTTTAGTAGTGTGTATTGCACACTTCTCTCTTCCCTTATAATGTTTCATTTTCTTTTATGCAGCTTACTATTAATTTCCTTCATCTATACCGAATATTAGTGATGATCAATTAATCATAAATATTTCTGCACTATTGCTCAGATTGGATTTAGTGCTCCCCAAGGTTGTGGAAAGACGACCCTTGTCTTTGCTCTTGATTATCTTTTTCAGAAGACTGGCAGGTTTGCTTTAAACTTCGAAGCAATCGTGTATATTTATTATCCTTTGTTGTACTAATTACTGTCTGAAAGTGAAGTGTGCTAACATATGACTGATACATCATATGGTGAAATTCTCAGGAAGTCGGCAACAATATCTATAGATGACTTTTATTTGACGGCTGAAGGTCAGGTATAAGAAAGCCGTAATCACCTCGTGCCTTTTCCATTAGTGCCACCATCTTGATCTTTTTTTGTTTTGTTTTGTTGACAAATTATGTATTTTGGTTGCAGGGTAAACTAAGAGAAGCTAATCCGGGAAATTCCCTTCTTGAGGTAGTTATCCACATGATTTGTCGAAGAGTAGCTGATCCTTCAACTTGGCCAGAGGTCGAAGGACCCCTTACGGTAACATATTATCTATTGTAATTCTTAATCCCTTTTCTTTTTCTTTTTTCGTGACAAATTAATGTCACGTTGTAACCGATGAAGTAAAGGCAAACAGACCAAATCTTATTGATGTCGATTAACATGAATTCTTTATAAGGCTATTAGGTTGGTGATATCCAGCTTTGGAAAAAAAAGAAAAATGGTTTTCTGGCTGAACTAAACTTAAGAGTATAATGAAATTTTTGGGGTTAGCCCTGCCATGAAACAAATACAGATGTCGAGTTTTTAATACTTCAATTATTGTGCACGAATGACTGTCTAGGTTGTGTTATTTGAGGGTTGGATGCTCGGCTTCAAGCCTCTTCCTACGGAAGTTGTGAAGGCTGTTGATCTTCAGGTCAGAACTAGAAATTCATATTTAGTTTTCCATGGGGAGGGAAGCTCACAAGTGAATCTATAAAGTTCTTTTCACCAATTGTCATTTGGACAAAGTTCAATTCAAGCCCAGAAAATTATGAAATTCTATATTCTGCATTCAAGGATTATTACAAGGTAATCCCAGCAACATGGTACATTAATAAATCATGCTTTGCTAAGGGTAATCTCAGTAGGCTTTCTAATTCTTGACCTTTGAATATTATTCTTGTAGGTATGATTGGAGTTGGTAAGCAAATCCGTTAAAGAGACTGATGAATCCCAGATTTCCCGGAATCTCGAAGCTCAACATAGATATCTGGTGTGGAGAGCAGAAAAGGTAGTTTGCCTATTTTGTTTCTGACTTTTTAAATGACTGGTGATTTTCCATAAGAATATAAATGGATGTCATAGTTATGATGGTTTATGATTTCAATAAAGGTAGTTTGCCTATTTTGTTTCTAACTTTTTAAATGACTGGTGATTTTCCATAAGAATATAAATGGATGTCATAGTTATGATGGTTTATGATTTCAATAATTCAGAGAGAAGTCACTTTCCAGTTTCCCACCTATGAAATAGAATTACACAATTTTGATAAACATTATGGTCTTGCTTGTATATGATGGGAACATCCACTGTCTTTCAAACAATAAAATGGATGCTTTTCAGTTCAAGTTTTGAACTATTACACACTGAGCAACCAACCTAACAAGAACTTGCGTTTTAGTATTGTCCATGTCTAATTCTTATTAACTAGAAAATTTGGTGAGTAGGATCCTGGACAGAGTGTTTTGAAGAAACTGATTGGGGAAACACTTGCAAAGGTAGACCAAATTTGAGGTTAGTCTTATTCTGTTACATCCTAGTGCTACGGATCCTTAATTCCTGTTTTATCCCATAGGATTTGCTAAGATGTAATAAAACTAGGTATGCATGGTTTTCTGTGCAGTAGTTACATTTTCCATGCTTCGGGTAGAATAAATGTTTGTATCCTCCATTTGTTGTTAGTTAATTATACTGCTCTCTATTATCTTTTACCTCTTTTATGCCAAAACCTGCATTTACTGGATTGTGATTTGATTCAAGGTTTTAAATTGTGGACTGCATCATGCAGGTGCCACATTGCACAATAACCACAACTGCAATTTGAAGCATTGGTGTGGTCAGTTTCAGCTTGTTCCTTTGTCTGCTTTGATCCTTCCTGATGTTACTATGCTGTATTAACAGAAGCCACCTGCAGATACCTCTGTTACCATTCTTCCACTAATGTCTCTTATATTGATGGAAATCACCTTGCCATTGAAGTTTAACGATCAACCCGAAATCGCAAAATATTAATTAGTTTCAGCTTGTATTTGGTCAATCTATGACATCTTTTTGATAAATATTAATTACTATTTTGTTATGACAATTATTGTTAGACAAGAATTTTATTATTTTGTTGAGAATTATTGATGAACATGTATTTGAAATACTAATTGAACTTTTTAATAACTATTTTAATTAGAATTTTATTATTAGTTATTTTGTCTCTTTTATAATTTTTTTCTATTGTGCACAAATTTATTTATTAATTAAAATAATTACACATGTATAAACAAAAAAATTTATTGTAAATTTTAATTTTTTGTATTTTTATTACAAAAATAATTTTTATTTTTATCAAAAAGGCAACCCTTTTATTAGTTGCATATTTTGAATATTAGACAACACTTGTATGGTTGCATATCCAAAAGAAAAAGCAACACTTGTATAGGTTGCATATCCAAAAGAAAAGGCAATACTTTAAAGGGTTGCATATTCAAAACTAATAGGCAACACTTTAAAGTATTGCAAATTCAAACTTATAAGCAACACATAAAAGGGTTGAATTTTATTGCAAATAGGCAATATTTTTTAGTAGTGGTCAAAATATGAGAAAAGACAACATTGCAAAAGTGTTGTCTCAAAGACACCTTTGAAGTGTTGTTGTTTTTTAACCAAAGGCAACACTTACCAAATGTTGCTTTTGTTGCTCTCAAAAGCAACGCTTTTGAAACCAAAAAGTGTTGCCTTGATCTAAGGCAACGGCTGCATATGCAACGCCGCCCAAAAACGTTGCCTTAGGTCCAAAAGTGTTGCCATAGATCAAAAGCAACCTTTTGTCAGCCTTTAGGCAACACTTTTTAAATGTTGCCTCAACCTGAAAATGTTGTAGTGTGTGTTGTGATTGTGTCTATTTTATTTCTCTGTGAAAGGTATTTTCTCAAGGGTGAATGGTGTATTATTCCCAACAATGCCTCATAAAAAATTGTTAAGTCATCAACTCTTGTAATATACCTATTTCAGTTTCAATAAAGAAAGATAGTTTATGCAGATTTTGCTAAAGATGATTTTCAATTTCATATGCTTCTTGAAATGATATACACTGATATCTGCGGTCCTTCCCCAAATCTGTCCCATAATGGTTTTAGTTACTATACTCATTTATAG
This sequence comes from Arachis ipaensis, assembly GCF_000816755.2. NCBI lineage: Eukaryota > Viridiplantae > Streptophyta > Magnoliopsida > Fabales > Fabaceae > Arachis > Arachis ipaensis. Next base: position 96,504,390 of record NC_029786.2, on the reverse strand, counting down.
ATGCATTTACTCGATACACTTCTATTTTCCTATTACATTCAAAAGCACATGCTCTTCAAGCTTTCATTTAATTCAAATCTCAAATTGAAAATCACACTAGACTCAAGATTAAAGCATTATAGTCAGATCATGCAAGGGAATATCTCTCTCACTCTTTTACAGAATTTCTCACAACTCATGGCATAGAACACATATTTTCTCGCCCCTTACACCCATCAATAAAATGGGAGGGCTAAAAGAAAACATAGACATATGGACAGTGTAAATCAACACAAACTACGCATTGTACATGTCTCAGATGTGGAACAAGTTGCTGACATATGCACCAAGCCTCTGTCTTTTACTTGCTTTTGAAAAATTTAAGACCAAACTCAAGGTAGCTCCTATACCTCCCTTGAGTTTAAGGGGGCTGATAGGAGTAATCCTCCTCTAACTGAATTAGTTGAGAAGGAAAACGGTTAGCTAGACTTGAGAGTTAGTTAGAAGACTTCTAGAGACTATAATATATAAAAAAAGGTTCACCTTTCAAAATAACGTCAGAGAAATAAAATACAACAATCAGTTTCTTCTAATATAAGAAAATAGTGAATTCACACTTCTTTAATTCTCACTTCTGCAATTCTGCATAATTCTCCTCTATTATAAACATAAATTCAACAGATTCAAATAAATCTTAAAAATATATTTATAACTATTTATATGCCTCTTTTTATAACTTAAATTTTAGGAAAAAATAATATGTTAAAGAATAACTCAATTTTGTACCTTAATTTTTTTATATTTTAAACACTTTTTTTTTTATTTTTAACTTTATTAGTTGATGAAAGCATCATATGATACACGTGTTAGAAAGCAAGGACGAAATTAGTCAAGCGAAAAATATTGGAAATTGCTAAAACAAGAGGATGGAGTTGAGGAAGACAATCAAATACGTTATCATGCAGAGCGGAATTTGTTACGTACTTTAATTAATTTAATTTAACAGTTTTCCAGTTTGTAAGGTTTGACCGAGTGAAGACTGAACAGCGATTAGGTGATGACGACTGCGTCAGTTGTGAAGGTTTCAACGGTCTTTAATTTGTTACAAAAATAAAAATAAGAGAAAAGGACAAATAGGTCCCTGACCTTTTGTCTCGCGGACATTTTCGTCCCTGACCATTGAAAAATACTTTTAAATCCCTGACCTTCACAAAACTTGGACGGATTAGTCCCTGACAGAGGCATTTAGACGGATCAGTCCCTGACGGAGTCATTTGGACGGAGGGACTGATCCGTCTAAATTTTGTGAAGGTCAGGGACTTAAAAGTATTTTTCAATGGTCAGGGACAAAAATGTCCGCAGAACAAAAGGTCAGGGACCTATTTGTCCTTTTCTCTAAAAATAATAACAAAGAAGACCAAGAGATCAGAATAGCAGACCCCGGTTATCATATTTCTTTTTTAAAGATATAAACATTTATCAACCATATTAAATAGGTAAATTCTATTCTACCCTTTCTATAATAACATATACATTACCCTCTATGACATGTCACTCTCTAATTGGTGGTTATGTTAACTATGGTTAAACTATTGGTAATTAAATTATAGCCCAAAGTGGGTAATTGTATAATTTAGGAGTAAGTATGATTTTGGTCCCTAAAGTTTAGTGCTAGAATCGAAATCGTCTTTCTTGTAATTTTCGTATTAAAATCGTCCTTAACGTTTTTATTCGTATTAAAATGGTCCTTTTTATTTTTTTTGGACAAAAATACCTTCACCACTACCAACATAATTACTTCCTCCACCACCACCACCACCACCACCAACACCAACACCAACACCAACATACACCACCACCAGCACCACCAATACCACCACCAACGCCGCCGCCGTCCCCCTCCCCCT
>NC_029786.2:96495755-96499157 GCF_000816755.2 Arachis ipaensis | reverse complement strand
TCTTTCATTCAGTAAACATAACAGAAAAGAAAAAAAAAAGAAAAAAAGAAAGAAAGAAAGAAAGAAGCAGAAGAATGAAGAAAAGAAAGAAGGGAAGAGGGGAAGGGGACCGCCGAGGAAAAGGAGAGGAAGAGGAAGGGAAGCTGCTCGCGCCTTGCCCCCGCGCCAGTTCCCCGCCGCGCCGCCGTCGAGCCCACTGAGCAGAAGCCCATCGCCGCGCACCACCGCCACGTCGCCGACGAAGAGGAGAGAGCGAGCAGCGCCGAGGAGGCTCGCTGCTGTCCATGCTGTCCAGCCGTGCCGTCCTCACCGTCGCCGTCGCGGGTCAGATCTGAGGCGAGAGAGCAGGCCGCGAAGGAGGAGGGAACCGCGCCGTCTGTTGAAAGTATTCGTGTCGCCGCCAGAACCCTTGTCGCCGTTGGACGGCTTCGAAGATCCGCTGCTGTCCAGCCGTGCCGTCCTCACCGTCGCCGTCGCGGGTCAGATCTGAGGCGAGAGAGCAGGCCGCGAAGGAGGAGGGAACCGCGCCGTCTGTTGAAAGTATTCGTGTCGCCGCCAGAACCCTTGTCGTCGCCGTTGCCGTTGGACGAAGGACTGAGGAAAAGATGCGATGTACATAGCAGCTCACTGCAGTGCTTCGTCTCCGCCGCTGCCATGGACGCCGGTGAGTTGCACGGTGTTATCGGGGTATGACGAGGAAGATTCGTAGATTGGGGTTTTCCAAAATCAAGGTTTGGAGTTTGGTGAAGATTGGTTCAGTAGTTGGATTTTTGGCGTTACTGTTTTGCCACCGCCATTGTTGTAGCCGTGCCTCTATTGCCGGAAAACGGCGCCGTTGTTGCCGGAGAACCACCGTTGAAGCCGTTACTGTTCTGGTGAGCCTTACCCTTGTTTCTGATCTCCTTTTGTACGCTTAAGTTGTTCTGTTGCTGCTGTGAGGGAGTGTTTATGTTGAATGAAATCGTTATTGTGTTATTCAGCTGCCGCCGCCACTAGAGGTAGCTATTGGAGCTACCGCCAAAACCCCTGTCTTCTTGGTAAGCACTTTGTTTCCAAAACTTCTTAAAATCAGTGTTCTATTGTAATTTGTTGGAGATTCTGGGATGTTGGTATTGTAGGTTTGGGTTTTTGAATTCTTTTGAAGAAATTTAAGTTTTGAATCAACTCTTTAAGTTGCTGAGTTCCTTTTTAAGCTTTTCGTTTCTATGAATGACATGTTTTATGAATCCTAATTGAAATACTTTGATTTAAGTTCCTTTCTTAAAATGAGTTAGTTTCCTTTTTAGCATATCTTAATATTATTGAACATCTTTATAAAATTGTGACTTCAAGTATATTACTGGAGTTTTGTTTTAAACCTTTTTAATCAAGTTTTGATTTATTCTTATACAAAGTTGTCCCTGACTTTAAATTGCTTTACTTGAGCAGTGCTTCTCTTTGATGTGATTTGAACTTATTTTGGGGCGATATAACCATCTATTGAAGTTTTAATAAAATCGTTTTCAATTCAGCATACACTCCTTTACCTTATACTCTGAAAATTTTTGTATGTGATTTAAACATGTTCAATTGTAATGCATCATCTTTTCTTTTATGAGTAAAACTTTATGTCAAGTTTTCTTCCAATAAGATTGTAGTTTTCATACATGCTTGAAAAAGAAGAGAAAATTCAATTTAGCTCTTAGCCAAATTAATCCTTCCATTTACAAAGTTTGTGTAATCTATTTCCACTTAAATTTATATTGAAATAATGCTACATTTATGCTTTTATTAGTCTTTTGAAGGATGTTTGTTACCCATTTTCTCTTTTAGAACATGAAATGATTTTCCCTTAAGTTTTCCATCCTTTACGAACAATGCATTCAAAAATATTTTTAAACCATACTCTTGAGTTCTATAAATCTTGTCTTTGGTTTGGATATTCTTCTTCTGTAAACCCCATATTTTTTTATTCAGCTTGAATTCGTTTCAAAACACTGTGTTGTTTTTCATCTTATTGGTCCTATCGAATCCCTTCGACTCGAGAGTTACCCTTAATGTTATCAGTTGATTCTCTTTCCAGCATTCTTCATTACTTGTTTATTCTTGTCTACTTGTGATTTCAATAATTCTTTTAAATTCTCGCGAATACGATCCTTGTCACTTTCCTTTCTTTTCTAAGGTCTGTTATCCTTCTAAGTATACTCGAGATTAGTTTTGGTATCTTGTGTGATTGTTGGACTTAGTAAACGACACATTAATTATTTAGGGTACATTTGGTGGACGCAAAAGGTGAAACTTGTAAATATACCATGTTGAAGGGAGTTGTGGAACATTATTTCATGTGAAAGAATTTTGTTGATGTTGGGTTTGTGACCATTAAGATTTATGAAGTGTTGACGAGGTTGAAAACATTCGGATGAGTTGCTCAATGAAGTACAGTTGAGAATGGTGGAGATAAGTTATTGAAGTTCAAATAGTTGAGTTTTTGAAGTTGGTATGAGATTAGTATACAGAAGTTGAGCACATCATTTTAACCCCGGCTTGCTTTATAGCCTTTTGCCGCCTTGCATTACCATCACACGTTTGAAATATATTATTTTGTGCATCAAGCCTATCTTGTAATTTTGTTTCACATCATACTTATACTTTTTATATTTTTATACCATATGAAAATTCTAGTATTTGAAACTATATGAATATATATACTGAGAATTTTTTGCCTTTTCTTTAAATAAGTTCAAGAGCAAAGTAATATGAAATCTCTTTAATTTTGTATCAATTTTCGAGGACGAAAATTTTTATAAGGAGGGTAGGATGTAAGACCCAAGACTTTTGAAATGTCCTATTTTGAATCAATTTCAATTTATATATTTATTTATGGTTTTATTTTCAGAAATTATTTTTATTGAAAATAATTAAAGGCAATTAATTGGATTTGAAATAAATTAAGGTTTTTATCCAAACTCTACACCTATGGATTATTTTTCTACTTATGATTTAAAGTTCTGAAAATTTGAAAATTAATGAGGTTTGGCTATTTAAATTAGAATTTTGTGTAATTTTATAATTATTGAATTATTTTCTATATTTAAATTATAAAATTGGTAGTTAGGAAATGATAAGAATTTTATATGATTTGATTTTAGATAATTTAATTTATATCATTTAATACATTAGTTAAAGATAAGGAAAAAAATTAATTATATTACCATAAATTTTCAATTAGAGTAATTTATTGAGAATCAATTAGTATTTTTATACCACAAATAATATTTTAAAATAATTTTAGAGATTTAATTAGATTTCAAAATTTATACTCCATGCCTCAATTTTATTAAAATTACTTTACTATAATTAAATTCAAAATCTTAATTTTATACACATACCCTAATCCCAATTAAATTACAATTTTTCCCTTCC
>NC_029786.2:96482080-96492014 GCF_000816755.2 Arachis ipaensis | reverse complement strand
ATAAGAATTTTATATGATTTGATTTTAGATAATTTAATTTATATCATTTAATACATTAGTTAAAGATAAAGAAAAAATTAATTATATTACCATGAATTTTCAATTAGAGTAATTTATTGAGAATCAATTAGTGTTTTTATACCACAAATAATATTTTAAAGTAACTTTATAGATTAAATTAGTTTTTCAAATATTAATACTTTATGCTTTAATTTTATTAAAATTATTTTACTCAAATCAAACCCAAAATTCCCAATTCCATATACAAACCCTAACCCTAATTAACACACATCTTTTCTCTATTCCAAATGAACCCTAGCCGACACTTATTTTCTTTCATTCAGTAAACATATCAGAAAAGAAAAAAAAAGAGAGAAAGAAAGAAAGAAAGAAAGAAGCAGAAGAATGAAGAAAAGAAAGAAGGGAAGAGGGGAAGGGGACCGCCGAGGAAAAGGAGAGGAAGAGGAAGGGAAGCTGCTCGCGCCTTGCCCCCGCGCCAGTTCCCCGCCGCGCCGCCGTCGAGCCCACTGAGCAGAAGCCCATCGCCGCGCACCACCGCCACGTCGCCGACGAAGAGGAGAGAGCGAGCAGCGCCGAGGAGGCTTCGAAGATCCGCTGCTGTCCAGCCGTGCCGTCCTCACCGTCGCCGAGATCTGAGGCGTCTGAGGCGAGAGAGCAGGCCGTGAAGGAGGAGGGAACCGCGCCGTCTGTTGAAAGTATTCGTGTCGCCGCCAGAACCCTTGTCGTCGCCGTTGCCGTTGGACGAAGGAGAGAGGAAAAGATGCGATGTATCACTGCAGTGCTTCGAAGATCCGCTGCTGTCCAGCCGTGCCGTCCTCACCGTCGCCGTCGCGGGTCAGATCTGAGGCGAGAGAGCAGGCCGTGAAGGAGGAGGGAACCGCGCCGTCTGTTGAAAGTATTCGTGTCGCCGCCAGAACCCTTGTCGTCGCCGTTGCCGTTGGACGAAGGAGAGAGGAAAAGATGCGATGTACATAGCAGCTCACTGCAGTGCTTCGTCTCCGCCGCTGCCATGGACGCCGGTGAGTTGCACGGTGTTATCGGGGTATGACGAGGAAGATTCGTAGATTGGGGTTTTCCAAAATCAAGGTTTGGAGTTTGGTGAAGATTGGTTCAGTAGTTGGATTTTTGGCGTTACTGTTTTGCCACCGCCATTGTTGTAGCCGTGCCTCTATTGCCGAAAAACGGCGCCGTTGTTGCCGGAGAACCACCGTTGAAGCCGTTACTGTTCTGGTGAGCCTTACCCTTGTTTCTGATCTCCTTTTGTACGCTTAAGTTGTTCTGTTGCTGCTGTGAGGGAGTGTTTATGTTGAATGAAATTGTTATTGTGTTATTCAGCTGCCGCCGCCACTAGAGGTAGCTATTGGAGCTGCCGCCAAAACCCCTGTCTTCTTGGTAAGCACTTTGTTTTCAAAACTTCTTAAAATCAGTGTTCTATTGTAATTTGTTGGAGATTCTGGGATGTTGGTATTGTAGGTTTGGGTTCCGGTATTTGCGCGTCAAAATTAAGGTTGTTACAAAACCATAAAAAAAAGTCCTATCCAATAAAAATGTATTGACCTTATTTAAAAATAATATAAAAAGATTTTTTTTATTCTTAAGATTTTTTTTATTCTTAAGATTTTTTTTATCATAAACTTGTCAAATAAAGAATAAATGACATTATACTGCAATTTATATGGATTTACATGTAGACTCCATAAATTAAAAAATTAAAACAATAAACCGCTAGTTTGAACCATGAAGGCCAAGTACGGCATGAGTATGACAATTTACAAGAACATTTTCAAGAAATTCACAATATGACTTCAAAAGGCTAAGTATGCAAATTAATTAGAAAAATACCAGCATTGATCCATGTATGTTTTCATGCACAATTTATTGATTCTTTTTTAGTTCGGTGTAAGAGTCCACTCGAAACCTGTTTTTCCACTTTTTATTTTTCCATCAATAAGACTCAAGAATTATTTATACAAAAATAAATGACAAAGCAATTTCCTTATTCATATGCATTAGTATACTCATTTTTTCATGTCAAAATTGAACAAATGGTACCTTCCAATGTACAAAGTATCACCAACGAACACAACTCCCATGGCAGTAACAATAACAAATGAGTGGCCTGAATGTTGCTACATACACTATTAAAGGAATTAAAATTAAAAACAAAAAAATAATAAGAACAAAATTCTTCACTAACTACCTTGCTTGAAAGATATCAAGTTTGGAATCATAGCTAAATAAGACATGCAAATGATCGATCCCTGGGAAAAAATGCATAGCATTAGATCAAACCCTTTACCATTAGCCAAAATCTATATACATAACTTGATTATTAGGATGAACGACTCTTCTCTGATTCATGAAGAACATAACACTGCTCTAGTTCAATATTCCAAACCACAATATTTTATTAGTTGAATGGAAAAAATACACATTAAAACATGGTTAAAGAACTATAACAATCTAATTAAGATATCATATACCAAAGAAAACAACGATTATTTTCCTTGATTGATAAAGGAAAAGCCGTAACAGCAACAGCGAATAGCGAACAACGAAGTAATGAACATCAAGTGGAAGCAAACAATAGCAGTTTTACAAATGGAGAAGTGAATAGCAACAATAATTGAAGGAAGAGACAACCAAAACCACTAACCTGAAGAGCTGTTGGAGAATAGAGCCACTGTGAAAGTGTTATAGAGGCATATCAATTTAGAATCCAAAACAAAAGTAATACACAAACAAACATGCAATTTAGAATCTAAAGTGTTAGAGTCATATCACTGAACACTTGGCGTGCATGAATTCATTAAATAATAATTATCACAATCCAAGCAAATCAAATGCACGAAATCTTTAATTTTAAGCACGGCAAACCAAAATCAATCAATAGTTATTAGCCAAATCATCAATAATACCAAACTCAAGAACTAAAAAAACATATTCAAAGTTCACTAACTATTTACAAAGCATGCCTATTAATGGAAAGGATAAGACAAATCCTGAAAAAATCAATCCACAAGCTATGATTGCCAAAGTAACTCATTAAGTCCTTAACTTATATAATATTAAAGGCATTAATATTAAAAAAAAAAAAAGAACACAAGCTAATAAGAAAAAGTAAAAAAACCCAATATGAGTAACTAAGAGAGAATTAGGGAATATTCAAATAAAGTTTGACCAAGTTAATTCTTTGGTTGACATGTATGCTAAATGTGACAGATTTGGGGAAGCAAATAAGTTTTTTGCAAATTTGGATCTTCAAAGTTCAGTTCCTTGGACAGCCCTGATCTCGGGTAATGTTCAGAAGGGACACCCTGAAGAATATATAAAGCTATTCATTGAGATGCAAAGAGCTGAAAAGACTGCAGATGCAACTACCTATGCCAGCATCCTAAAAGCCTGTGCAAATTTAGCCTCACAGGCTCTGGGAAAGCAGTTACACTACTCGCACATAATCATATCAGGGCACATATTGTGTTTTTAATCAGATTAGGGCACATATTGTGAATTAGGGAGTATACAAATCAAATGTACAAATTCTTCAATTTTGAGTACAGCAGTCCAAAATCAATCAAGAATTATCATCCAAATCATCAACAATACCGAACTCAAGAACTAAAATAACATGTTCAAAGTTCACTAACTAAAGCTAATTCTAATTTGAAAATCCTAATTCAAACTAAGCTAAACCTCAAAATTCAGATTCAATTAAATGCAAACTAAATCCGAACAACAAAATCAAAATTAACCTAGAAACTTCATCAACTACAAGATCAGAAAAAAGAAAATGAAACCTGGTGCGAATTGACAAAATGAGTTATAGGGAGAGGGGGGGGATGCTAGTTGAACTCAGAACTGGAGCAGCTAGCAGTTGCAATGAGCAAAGGGGATGAATACGGTGGCGCAATAGATATCGCCAGAATGACGCTGGCAGTGGCTGTGCAAGGAGGGTTGACGCAGAGGAAGCAGTGGCAGTTAACGAGGGGTGCGGTGGTTCGTGGCTCAATGGTCAAGGATAAATAAAGAGAAAGGAAGAAGGACAGAAGTGTGGCAACAGGCGAACAGCAAGCAAGAGCGTCAGCAACACAACCAGTAGCAGCAGCAGCCAACGAACAGAGTTTCTGACGAGAAGATCGGTTTGGAGAAGGATAGGCGATGGGTTTAGGGAACAAAGATTGCGTTAACAGAGCTTCTGGTGAGAAGCATAGACGATGGATTTAGGAAAGGATTGACAAGAAGCTAAGGTTTTGGTTTCGGCGGGTTTAGGTCTTCATTTTGCGCCAAATTTTGGGAAAAAAATGAAAGAAGCGGCTATTTACCCAAGATTAAAATTTTTTTAACGGGGTTTATAAAACTCCTGTAGATTAAAAATAGAAAATCATGTAAATTGAATTCCGAAAAATGAAAAGGGAGAAAGGACTTCTCTTAGTAATTTTGTAGGGGTTTATAAAATGTCCTGTTAAATAATTGCGATAAAATAAAATATTTTTTGTATTGCACGATGATTCTAAATTGGATGGAATATTACTCAAGTCTAGTGTACTGACCTGCTTAAATATTATATTAGCGGTTTAACATATTTAGTGGCTTTTTAAGAGATTAACTTTTTTAACTTTAATTTTAATCTTATAAATTGGATATAATAAATTAAACATTAAAAAAAAATATTCAAAAAAAAAATAAAAAATGTATAAGTTATTTTATTTTTAGATGGTATAAAATTTATAAATTTAAATTAAATAAGATATTAAACAAATTTATTACGTTGTTATTATGTATAACAAAATCCAAATAAAAATTTATAAACATTATAAACAAATGTATAAAGAAATCCAAATAAAAATTTATAAACATTATAAACAATTAACTATTTATATACGTTATTAACTTTACTTATTTATTTTCAATAGTATTTAATTTGAAGTAGAGATAAAAAGTCACATTCAAAATACTCTTTATATTCATACATAATTTTAATTGGTGAAAAATATTTTTTAAATTTTAAATTTATTTTTTAAACTATCTTTATTTTTATTTTTTTAAAACATTAATTTACATTTTTGTAATATCCCTTCACCATATTATATACTATTCTTTCTCTTACTATATACTATTCTTTGTACACATACCTGTTATTGACTATTAAATTACCTTGGCCTTCTTTATGATTTTTTTCTTCTCCTGCTACCTTCTCCTCACCCGATCGTTATGAATTATCACCACGTACTATCATCGCAACTTTTACCCTTGTCTATCACTATAATCTACAACTATCTATGCTGCTAACTTTTATGAGTTGTTGAAGGTTTGCTAAAAGAATTAAGATACAAAGCATTTAAAATTTTTGGCCAAATTATCAAAATTTGATGTCAATAATCCTATAAAATAATATCAAAATTTATTGTTTCGAACTAAATTAATAAAAAATAGCAAATAAATGTAAGTTTTTTAACTAATAATTTATATATTTAAGTCGCAGTGTAATTTAATACATTGAGACAACAGGCAGCCATTGTAATTCCACATGTGGCTGCTACTATATACAATTCACATTTATTTCAATGTACACATTAATTATACTATATTTTATTGCTAGGTTTTACATTTTTAGAAAAAGTGATATCATATCTTCAGGATGAGATTGATTTTCATAATCGAATGTGAATCTTCTTATTATTATGATCGTCATTTGAATACTATCCAGAAAGAAAATGAATAAGATTGGTTACCGTGATGCCAAAATTATCAGTCCACCCGCACTCTTTCATCCATTGAGCAACCCAGATACCGCAGTCGTTACTGTTTAGTTAAATGTGTGATTATACTACTTTATTAGTTTAACCGAACACATGATTCGTACATAACAAAATGAATAGACATGACAATAAATTTTTTTTTAAAATAATATTACTTACGAGCCTTTCCTCTGTTGTGGCAGGTCAGACGGTTCCACGATACGAAACTTAGAAATCCGAGGTACAGTGATTTCACTAGAATTGTAGAAAGATTTGTGTTCTAACATTCGTTCAATGAATATAGCCTGTGTGACATAAATTGCAGTTGGATATTGTGTAGTGCGAGCAATGTAACGGGTTAATTTTTATTACCTGTCTAAAATGGTTAGATTATAAAAATTTTAAAAATTATTAATTCGATATTAGTGTTAACAAATGAACCTTAATTTCAAATTAAACAAACTACTAAATCACTTACAAACCGAATACAACAATGATCTTAAAATACAAATTCAAGTCGTAATTTCAAATAATGTGGTGTTTTTTTTTTCGTTATACACAAAACATTCAAAATTAGTAGAGAATAAAAGTTGAAAAACTAATTTTACTTTTAAAGAAATCAAACTAGACCACTTACCATGGTTTCAACTGATAATAGCCTGCCATATTTTTTGTCTGGTATTTTACAAGAATCAAGCACAAAGATCTTTTTTTTTCATGTCTACGATCATCAGGAACCAATGCTCATTGAGGTCGTTGTTTGATAAAATTGTCACTGTATACTATAAAAACTTGACGCGAAACTAATTGATTTTATCTGCAAATAATACTAATATATATTAATTAATTAATTATTCATATTGTTTCATCTAATAATCTCTTCAACTTATTTTTCATCAGTAACTTCAAATGATGAATTAACATTGATATGAATCTAGCAAGAGCCATATTTTGTTGCAAGGGTTTGTAATGGAAAATCTACAGTGAAGTATTTGATGAAAAATAAGAATTTATGATGGAATGAAGTTATTTTTATCACGAAACTACTGTGGTGGCATCTACTTATTTACAAAATAATGAGGATTGTGAGTCTATGCTATTAAGATAAACATACATTTTGGATTAAATAAATCATATTTTATTTACTAGAAATTAAAGGACTTACCCTTGACAAGTACTCAATCTTATACATGTAGTTATCTGCAAATTGTTCCCTTAGTTGATTAGGTGGTCTGGACCATGTAAGTGCTAGTTGCTTATTATATTGTCATAAAAAAATATGACATCAAATTATTCATATGTTGCTTGAAACTTAAACCAAACAACTTATCAAATACAAATTTTTTGGGGTATTTTTGTACTGAAACTTACCAAAAAAGTTGTTGGCAAAAACCATACGGATGGCAATTTGTTAAGCTTTTTATGCTCTTGTGTGAGAATGCAAGTAAGGGAATCTATAACCTACAAACAAATACATTATATATTTTTAATTTTATGATACATGACATTAACATTTCGTACTTTTTATGTTAAATAATAAAAAATAAATATTTACATCTTGGATGACTTGTTCTCCTGAAATTAACGTGGCTAAACTTTCTCTATTTGCATATGAGGTACGAGTTGACACTAGTACTACATCCCTTTATGAATACACATGCAAATATTTAGTTCAGAAAATTGTTGTTATCAACGTATAAAATAGACTTGCATCAAGTCGAATAGTGTTATAAGGATTTACCGATTAACTTGGAACTTTAAATCCGGGCCAAAAATATAAGCGGCACAAGCAAGCTCATCCGTCGTTAGAATCCTGTCCTCCGGTGGTCTAAAACTAATGGGCATCCACTGCAAACACAAAGCCATCATCATGTGTAATTAAACAATAAAATTGAAAACAGTAATACTAAACAATGTCATCACAATACAAGTTCATGTTTTTATACACATACCTGTGGAATTTTCGGGCCACATGAACGCCGCGGCAGCGCAAATGATGAGGTACCCTTTTTACCAATATATATTCCCATATTTGAATTCCAATCTAATTCAGATGATCTTCGTGGGGAGACATTATGTTTGAAGAGCTCGTTGAGAGTAGTGTCGTTTTCGTGATTATCGGAATTGTTGCTAGGGAAAAATTTGTGTAGGGTGGGTTGTACAACTGTTTTATGACATTTTTGGGATCAAATGAATTTGTTCATTATTTTATCTATGTCAACTTTGTCGTATTATTAATAGCTAAATTTTCTAGGTACGGATTGTCCGATCTAGTTCTATTAACAGCGTACAATGGATAAGCCATTTGGTTTTGTTTTTCGAGGATTTTCTTCAGAGAGGTTATGGCTGTTGTCATCTTATCAACTGCATTAGTAAAAATAATTTCACGCTGGTGGTAATACTGGTTGTAGTTGGGTGGTGAGTGAGCTTCAACGTGTTGAAATTGGTTCTTGTTAAGGGGCGAGTTCACCTTCTTTTGTTTCTTGTTATCTGTATTTAAACTTCTATAAAAGTTGTATTTTAAATGTTGCACATAACACACAAATTACGAACATATATTTAAAGTATCAGCAGATACTAAATAATTAATAAACGTTAACATCGTATTCTAAAGAGTACATAAAATTTAATGAAAATTAATTCGTATAAAAAATTTATCACAAAAAATGTGATATTTTTTTCTTTTTAACTAAAAAAAATACCGTTTATATATTTTAGGCATTACAATATCGAAAATAATAAAATTGAAAGCATAAACATATAAACAGTTTTTTGTCTAATATATTCATAGTCATAAAATTGGAACATATATGAGTAGTGTAGCTTTTTGAAGGTGAAAAAATGTTTACATCGTTCTTCACAAAACATACGCTAAAATATTAATCTAATACATTTTTCCATGAGTTATGTTGCAGAATAATTATTTACACAGAAAAGAATGATTCATGTTTTAAAAATTGTATTAAAAACATTCTACAAAATTTCAGAAAATATTTAAAATCTTGTACTAAAGATATGTACTAATAAATAATAAAATAGTTTTTTCCTATTATATTAATTAGTACGGGATAATAATTAAGAATTAAATTAATGTTAAGAAAAACATAAAATTGGGCTTATATCTATTATTCACATAGACCGATCATAATATAACGACCATATTTAGTTGTACAATAAAATTGGATCGGTTACCTTGATGATGTATCCATTATTTGTTCAGCGTTCTTTTCCTCTGCTTTGTCCTATTCTTGTCCATGATGTTTATACAAGGCTCTGTCGATTCGCTTGTGACATTGATGGTAGATCTATCTCTTCCCTTGCTCGGCCTCCTACATCTCCCCCTTGAAGACATGTTTTTGTGATAATAGTTAATTCAAGTTAAAATTAATTAAGATTTTTCTCGTACGAATAGCTAAATTATAGAAACTTTTGACTATCTATGATCTAGGTGCTTTGAATTTATAAGGGCTAATGATTGAGTATTTTTCAAAAATTATAATTTCAAATATTGAATTTTGTACAAATCAAATTTAAAGTTACGAAATTCAATTTGTTTTCAATCTACATAATGTTGCCCACATTTGAAAAATACACTCAATTTTTAAATTTAAGTGATATTTTTCTTAATTTATTTAAAAATATCTTATTCAAATATTGCAGTGTGATAAAATTATGCTGATTATTTTTGAAAGCAACGATTTATTTTCTGTTACATTATTTTATTTTCAACTGGGAACCGGCGAATAAAACGATCCGTACCAACATGTGAAACCGCCAAATTAAATAGTGTAAGATCCGGTTAATTAACGGCTAATTAACCCATAAATGAGAATTTATTCTAGAAAGCCAAAAATGTTATTTTTATGGCTTAATATGATAGAGGAAATTGAGACGAGAATTTCGGTACCAATTTTATAGAAATCGGACCAAGATTGGACCGAATGGGCCAAACCGGGCCAACCGGACCCAAAGTGGGCCCTTGGCCCAACTAAACTAAACCAAAACCCTAGTTTTCAGCACTCTCTCTCCTCATTTGAGATACTAAACATGCTGAAATGGAGGCCATGGAGGGAAGAACACTCTCTCAAGTTCTATCTCTCACTTGATCTTCAAACCACCATAACTTTTGATCTAGAGCTCCGATTGCCGCTCCGTTTGCGGCCACGCGTTCACCG